>NC_056735.1:1680790069-1680917375 GCF_019279795.1 Protopterus annectens | reverse complement strand
AATAGATCTCTGCTTTAACATGCCTGATACTGATGACAGTCTTACCTGCAATGGACTCATGTCCAATGCGGCACGCCAGAGGTACCTGTATAGGGGTGACACAGCAGCATGAACATTATCCATGACTTTATGACAGCCACAGGGTGCACTGTGCATGTTAACACATTCACCTGTATAATAGCATATAGTATGCACATGTGTGCATACACAGGGTAGCATACTGTAGTATGCAGCTTGTGTGTCCACATACATTGCATATGTTGTTACTTTACATAATGTACAGTGACACATGCAACTAAATGGGATATAATAGCCATATGTCCAGTACTGACTTACCAGGCAACTCCAGGCTCATTGGTTGGGAGACACCCACCTCCACGATGGCAGCTAGAGTTTCTGGATGCTGTTCTGAGGGTGTCCCCAGACTGGCCAGTAGCTCCTCGTTGTGTGTGAGTGGGGGCTGGGTTGGTGGCCCACCACCTGTTCCACCTTGTTCCCTGGCAATTGCTGTGGCACGCTGTTTTGCATGTCATATCAAGTCCATGCAGAGTCTGCGCACCTGCTGGTAGGTGCGGTTATGGCCACCCACATTGTTCACCCTCCTGTGAAGATCCTGCCACAGGTCGTCCCATTGCTGGGCATGCTGTGGCACATGGCTGAACAACACCTCATAGTTTTCATGGAGGTACGGGATGAGGATATCATCCTCCTGGTGGCTGTACGCCGAAAGGTGTGTACGAGGCATTATCTGTAAGACATAATGATGGTGACAGGTCACAGTTTCAGAGATGTACAGAGATAGTGCTGCACACACATTTCTATGACATCTAGTACATCTACACAGTTATCTTTGCAAATCATCATGACACGGACATGACTGATGTGTTTGTGTCACACACATGTAACACCCGTTGTGCATTGGATATCATCACCATATATGTGTGTCACCTCATTACAGTGTTCATACTCCATGTGAATGCTGTCTTGATGTGGGCATGTCTATTTGCCTGCACTGGTGTTCTTACCTATCTGCACATGCCTGGATGTGTCCACGGTAATGCTGTTGACCTTTATGCTGTGTATATGTCACATATCAACACAGACACAGCCTTAATGGACTTGAGCAGTGACAATGCACACATATGCATGGAAACCTGTACATGCATGTGTTTTGCCATATACATCTACACAGCACTGTACAGCTGTTTAACATCCTGCCACGGATCGCCTGTGTTGCACATGTGATAGACATGGGACAATGGTTAGTCAGACGTCATTCGCAGGGATGCTTATGAACCATAGCATGTATGGGCAAGGTTTCCTTGCTGTAACAGACAGCCATTATGTCACCGCGAGGTGCATCAGTGCCACATTACTGATCCAGACAGTTGATACTACATCTACCATGCGGCCATCACACCATGTATGACTGGGATGACATGTGCAGCTTTGATGGACAGGGTTGCATGGTTTGGTGGGAGTATGTCACATCTATGGCACAGGGATCTGTCCAGCATGTGGCGATCCTAGTATTCGGACGGTGGATGTCCATGACATATATCTTACAGATCAGGATATGGACATGTAGCATGTCCATCATCATGGTGTAGCAGATGTCTTTATGCAAGGTAGACAGCATGCTGCATAGTGGAGGTGAGGATTGTGAAGGCTGGTATCTCCCATACATGCATGGCCATTACCCCTTAAAGGTGATATGTGATCCAATATTGGTCACCCCAGTGCTGTATATGCCTGTCCAATGATCTCCGTGCTCATGGATGGCACCCTGTCATGACATGGGTACCTCGTATGACTACCTAAGGGGCCTGGAGATGTCACCAAGTCAGGGAGGTGTACTGCACAGCACCATCCCTTACACAGTGTCCATAATGATGACCACAGCCTAGGTGGTAGTTAATGGGTACAGGGATGTTCACCTAGTGGTGACAATGCTGATATCATCCATCAGAATGTGCACATATGTCACACACCTCACCCACACAGCCCATTCGATGCGTTGTTCACAACACTGACACAGCTATTCCTCATAGGTCATGGCCATTCACATCCTTACATACACAGATGCCTAACATTTGTCTGTGTGGTACGGGCTACAATGAGGGTGGAGTACAACACATTAACCCTGTTCTACTGTAGCTGGCACTGGTGTGATATGCACATGTCACTCAGGCACCATTTGTAGTTGTGAGTCTGTCAACAGGCCACTGGTAGAACACTCCTGTGACATACAAATGTATTTGTAATCAAACATCCGTACTGTCTTGTACATCTGTACTGCTAACATCTACAGTGATAATGGTTCATGGACATGCACACCATTCTCAGCAGGGTTATAGTGCGGTGCCACACATTATGACTGTCGTCACCACTTGTAAGTTGATATTATCCAACACCCTATCTGTATTTTATGGTCATACTAGGCACTTGTACAGAACTTGTGAGCATGTCATGAGCTACTGATTAATATAGCACCCATTCCACACCATTTCCCACAGGTACACTGGCTGTGCTAAGATTTCCAGCTTGCTTATGGTACAACAACTGTTGTACACACGTAACTCACATATCCTGTAAGACATGGTTGTATATAAAGGCATGTCCAACTATCACGTACCAGTGCTATTGCCTGTTTATAAGATGGATATGCCATACATGTGGCAATAGAGCAATTGTCTCATGTACACATTGAATGCTCACCTCCCGACATACGACACTACAGCCTGTGGGGGATGCACTTATGTAGCCCTGCTGGGGGTAATGCTTTCACCAACCCTGACTGCACCTGACAATCATGTGGGGATGTGTAACATTCGCAACACACCCCACTCATCACATAGTCTCACATGATCTCCACCACAGGGCACACATACAAGGACAACGTGTGCAGTACCTCTCCATACTCTGTGTAGGCACCAGAGGAAGCCCCCATATGGAACACAACATCACCAACTTATAGCCCACAGACTCATGTGTGCGCATCACATACAGCCAACAGTGTGTTAAAACATACACAACACACCAGTCATAGGTGACTCTGTAGGCGGTCGCACTGCAGTTCCACACAGCAGGCTACACAAGGCGATAGTCGCTTACATCTTGCTATCGGGTGACTGGTTCTGCAACATAACCTATGCTCCTATGCCACACCTCACCAGGTACGCTGTGACTTGTCATTCTCCATGTTAGTGTGACTGCCCTGAGATGCCACTTCACAGACTACGTGTGCAGGGACATGCAATAGCTCGCCAGTCTTGTAGCCCTGAAGGTGTGGGCCAAGCCCTGGGGAGCATTATGCATTCATCCAGACCCGATACCACTGTACAACAACTGACTGTGTCACTTCAACAGTTGCCTATGCTTCTGCTGTCATTCCGCAGCATCTGGTATCTGTCCGCTTTAACTGACCTGGTCAAACACAATGCTTTGGCACAGATGACCTGCACCTGTCAGCCCTGGGAGTACAGCTCACATGTAAAGCTCTTGCTGCTTCTATACTGCCTGTCTTGCACAGTTTCCAATAACAGTCACTGGCAGAACGGGAACTGGCAAGCAAGACATGGGGTCATGTGACACAATGCTTGCATCTTCCTCTGTGATGCACGCAGGCAAGGCACACCTTAGAATGCACCACTCCAATATCTCTGCAGTGACTGGGACCTGCCTCTCGGCTCTGCAGAGCACACCTGCAATGACAGGTTATAGACAGACCATACCTTTCAGGCGCATACCTGGACTGGCACACCCACAGCTGAGGTGTTCCCACATCCCACATCCCACTATGTTGTACACATATCCTGGCTAGTTACTTAGCAGAATGCATCAGAGGTGTTCCACATGCAACTAACTGTGTCCGGAACCACTATACACATTGTAACAACCTACAGATTCCACTACATACCCCACGGTTACCAGACCTCATTTGTTGGTGTACTGGACAGTAGGGCTCAGACAGCTACTACTGATGTGTGACTGACACTAACCCACACTTAACTGGGATAGCCACTCATGTACTGACACATCCATGAGTCATAACCTCCACTCGGCTGGATAAACCCATACACACCACCTCCAAGACCAACATTAACCTTGACATGAACACTACCAACATGTGACTGGTGTTCCACACCTGTGGTCATCCCCTCATTGGTGGATTCCAAACATATGCTAATCAACCTTGTTAGCCACATCCCAGCACCACACCCTTCATGGCATACACAGTACATGAGTACTACAACACCTACTACAGACGTCTTATGACAGCGGTTGTTAATGTCATGACACCCGTGCAGATGGACATTGCACATACAAATGCTGCAACACACCCCAGAACATTTCAGTAGCATGTACACGACTGCATGGATCATGCTATGCAACACAGAGTCATGATGGTACACACCAAATGACAGACACCACTCTGGTGGTCAAGTTCCATGGACATAATGTACAACAACAGGTGGAGGCTGTTGCACAGTGGTGTACAATCCCATGGGTGGGGTAGCTTACTGGTCAGCCTCGGTAGGGCCATGGGATCCCTCTTCACATACTCCATGACTAGCTACATAAACATTACTGCAACACATTCCGGGGTGTACCACAAGGCATTATGGTGGTATGTCAGTAGTCACTGGCAATACCTGCATCTGTTCTCACATACAACAGTCACTCAGGAACATTACAGACCCAGGTGATGTTGGCAACATGCTGGTGGATGGATTCAATGCTAACATTACACCCTCTCACTCACTACAGGGCCACAATCCATGCAGGAACATTGCGGTGTCCCTGCGGTCACACCTACACAGTACTAACCTGCACTCTATATGTCCTGGGACACTGGCCCCATGTCACCTTCCAAAGTCCCAGGCCATGATGTCCACAAACCTCTGAACGACATGTCTCCCCACTAGGCCACCATATTTAGTAATAGCCTTGTATCAGACATTGTGGCCCCTGAATGGCACACAGCAACATTCATCACACTCCACACAGGTGGCACCACAATGCACGAGTGGGACTATAGTCCTACACACCTGACTGGACTGTTCTGCATGGCTATGGGGCACATCATCAAGGACATCATTCACAGAGACATTGTTGGGCTCCAGTCCTTTGATGCCACCTGGGTTGGACTTGTTAGGGCCAGAGCATGGCCCCTACACCTGGTGGACTCCTTTCATACAGTTACCAGGGTAGTTGATGATGGTACGGGAGTCCACACATCCTACATTGTCGTCTCATTGCCTCTCAGCACTGTTCTCCATTCTGGTATTGACAACATACACATACACCTGCACATCGTACCCTATGTCTCAGGATGTTATGCAACATGGCTCATGGACAGGACACACAATGAGGGTAGCATACCATAGTACCTACTGCATTTCAGTTACATTTGGCATACCACAGTCCTCATTCATAGGGCCCCTCATGTTCAGTATATGCTTCCCTGAGGTACAGGCTAGCACAGAGGGACTTTCCCTGCCTAACTTTACAAACCCCTGCATACAAAGTGCCATGATTGATCCACCAGCTGATACTGACTCCATCCATATGGGTGTCACTGTGACAGATACCTGATATGAATATCATGGCCTCAAGCTGCATGACACAAGGTCCATGGACATCACCTTTGCATTACACCATTCACCCACTATCACATAGGTGGAAATCCCCTACATACGTGTCACATTGTACATGTTTGTAGTACACACGTATGTCACACCCACTCCTGTGATTACCGTGTGCCACTGTGGCATGGATATCCTTCTACATGGCCACACTTATCTGTACTGGGTGTGTAGCTGCTACATAGGCACCCATTGTACCTCTGAACTCAAGACTTCTACACACATTCAAGGGTACACCACCCCATTTAGGGTGTACCTTACACAACAGCTACAGCTTTACATACCACAACATTAACACACCATGACGTTTATTGAGCTTTGACAGCTAAGGTATGCGGCTGAACTACGGACACCACGTCTGTACACATTTGCATACTACATACTCAGGGGTGACCTCTGCTGAACAGACAGGGCCCATGTCCACAACAATATTAATGGATATACTCCACATACGCGACATACGCAGATGCCACTGTGAGCAACATGCTCATGGATATGTGCACACACACAACAATGAGTGGGATGTGCTTGAGGGTTACATTCCCAAACCAGACACTCACCATGCTTTGGAACATGACTCCTTTGTACATCACGCAGGGACACTCAGTAGCACTGTCCATGTGATACCTCTCTTGGTGTTTGGGACACACATGTATGCCAGGGATCACTGCAGTGGCTGTACTGTGCAGAGGTGCAGGTAACACATGGCTCTGCTGATCACAGGACACTACCCTAGAGAGGTGCCACTGGTGTGAACACTGTGGTTGTGCTTACACATAGACTTGCCAGACTGCATAGTACCCCACTATGAACCTGTAAAGCTATTACATGTCCTTTGTGCATGGTTACTTGGTAGCCCTTCTATTTAGATTAGCTATCATGCTATTACAATGTCCCATGCCTACAAGCCATATGTATCCTGTTATTGTACATGCCAATAGATGATACCTGTGGTATGCATGATATGCCTGTTATGCTATGCTGTGTAGAATATCTGACATATCTACCTACAATACTATACATTACACATATTTTACATAGTATCCCATAATGCAAAGCATACTTGCACAGCGGGACCACCTTAGACATGTCATTGTCGTTATATGCCCATACACATGCCTACTGTGACAGTATATAAACATATACTATCCCCGGCTATGGCACGTACTTGTTGGACATACCCTAACACTGATGGCGGGTTGTATGTAATTGTTCTGTTTAAAGCCCTCATGTAGCATCCCTTGTGGTGTCTGTGATGTCTACCTTGTGGCCCACAGCTGGATGCACAGTTTCTATAAGCTTAAGTATGCTCAGCAAGACATCACTACATAAATACCTTTTCCCACGTCATGCATTGCGGACACTTTTAATTAATGCAAAACGAGCTATACATACAGTAAATAATTAATACAAAACATGCTATACATATACTTACATACCGAGTGTTCTACATACCATGTTATCGTTACATACTTTCGTCTCTATCTCTCTCACACTGCTTACACAGGTATTTTGTATGAGCATACAGTTTGAATGTCTGGCAAGTCTTCCTTATATACGTCGATACCTGTAACGTGTTTTCCTGCCACCTATTGGTGATTCTGAGTGACTAATTACTTGCATATCAGCTTTGCAGCTACTACATTCGCCAATTACGCGTTAACAGTGGGGTATAATTGACTTCTCCACTTGGGCTTTGGCCATTTGCCCTACCTTTGGGGAGATGGCCTGTATTGCATTTTGTTATGTGTAATTGCAACTGCTATGCATAGAGACAAGTATACTTTGGATTCATGTCCCCCGTGGATTGTGTGCAACAGCTAGAGTATGTGGTTCAACATGTGGGTGTACCTGTCATCCCAACGTCTGTTAACGGACTATTGCAAACAAAACCTGTAACATCGCTGTTTGTTCCATTATACAATGGCTGCAATTTTGCATGGCGCCTTTAATTGTGTCTCTCACAAGGTATGTCGATGGTTCTGCAGTTGTAATTGACTGACTGGATGTTTGTGCTGTTATTACAGTCTGTATTGCTATAGTTTCTAGTGTGGGAGATGTTGGTGGGTGTACGTACCATATACAGGTTTGTGGGGCTTGCATTTCTACATATTCATAATGGTTTACATTAATTGATGCACTTAATTGAGTGATTGAAGTTGATTCTTGTATTTAAAGGGTGGTGCCCTGTTATTAATTGTAACCTGATGAAGCGCACCGGGATGGTGCGTGAAAGCGCTTGTTCTATTTTTCACTGTTATCTCAATTAAATTGTGGATTTTTATGCCGTGGTGGTTCCTTGCAGTTTACTTTTACTCTTGATATTTCTACATATTCCATATATATGTGTGTGGGCTCTGTCCCTTATTAAAGAGCTATCAGTTAGTAGACTTATGTTACGGGATTGTACATTGGGCCATTGTTAACTGGTTTCTATATAGTATGCAGGTGAGGTTGATACTTCCATACCTCTGGAATTGCAGCGATATGTAAAGGGATATGTCTACATGACAGCTATCCTGTGTATTTCTGTCCCAGATATTTGCAGTCATTGCGGTTGTGTTGGTAACAGAACCTCTTTGCCATGGGTTGACACCTTTTCATATGGCCATTGTTGGACACTTCTGGGACACACAGCGGTGTTTACAGGCCAACACATAGCCACGGTCAGTACACAGGATAGCGCATACTTTTATCCTCAATACATACCTATTGTTGTTGGACTTTGGCTACTTATCATATTGCATGTAACATTCACGTTTCTTACATACAGGCATAACTATTTAATGCAACTATTACAGTATGTATGGGACATATTAATGTCCTACGATCTCAGACATTTGCCCTTTGTAATGTTTTATGTCAGGACACACCTGCCCAGGGAGGGGCTGTCCCTCCTAATGTGGGACAGGTGGTGACCGTATGCCTATGACTAGCTATACCCACACCTACCGTAATCATCTACCTCCGAGTTGGCACTAGTAGACACATGATGCAAACACACACACACATTACAGTCACACGGGGATGCACACGGCACCCTCAACACACACACACACATACAGAGACTACAGCACTCACACACACAGTTGAACACAGTACCTACGTGGACCACAACACCGGCAGCGGTAACGAATTATCCATTCATATCATCATACTATTACTCGCGGTTGTACTGTTCTCTTTCGGTCTTTCAGCCTCGTGGTTACGCATGTCGGTATGTTGCACATTCCATAGTTGGCGGTATCCTAAGTATTTGTACCTCCAAGGTATTATGAATGTCGTTGACCTATCTATATATATTTGCAGATATCGCTGAATCCGTATATATCAACATATATCACTCTATCGCCCTTTCTATCTGTATTATATATATATATCTGTACATATATATATATATATATATATATATATATATATATATATATATATATATATATATATATATATATATATATATCTGATGGGGAAAGTGACAGGCAAGCTACACTTTTCATTGTGTACTTGTTGGTGTATACTGTTTTCTGGACTCTGCACGTTTGTGTCTGTACCTGTCACATTACACACCTGCCATAGGTTAGGGTTGCCAGCTGTCCCACTCTGTGAGGGACAGTCCCTCTTTGGGCAGTTATGTCCTGCAAAATATTTGTAAACATGGCAAATGTCCTGTGATTTTAGAACATACTTATTTCCTATAGTTTATGTAATAATCGCATAAAACAGTTATTCTGTATCTGAACCAACAAACAGAATAAGTAAGTAAACATTACAAGAATGAGCTTTTATCTAGGCAAAACAGTGCAGTTCTGCTTTCCGTACTGGCCGGGTGTATGTGTCGGCCTGCAGACATCTGACATATGTCCCACATTAGTAATTTGAAGAGGTGGCAACCCTACCATAGGTACATCTTGCCTAGCAATAGTGTTAGGTGATTCTATACATGATTGCGTTTTCTACACCTGGCAGTGGTCGTTTTACCCTTCAGAGCAGACGCTATTAGTACAGGGGTAAATAATGCTGGTTTCACCTGTTCTGGACATCATTCACCATGATCTGTGCGATATTTGAAGTAGCTTATCCCTGTTTTGCACATATCCATATAGTCATATTTAAATGTTGCTTACCAGCAGTGGGCAATGCATATTCCCGGTAACGTGTGCTAAACATACGATCTGATGACCTGCATCCGACATGCATTACTCGTGCCTTCGGGATTACGTTACATCCCTTGCAGGAAATGGGACCGGGAACATGCACGACGGTCACTGCATTTAACATATGGCCATCTGGGATTTGTACACGTGTTATGTCATTTTGTATGTGGAGCACACTACAGCTGTTACTCCATACTGCAGTCACATGGGTAACTCAGTTAGTTTACATATTGATGAGTCCAGTTAATAATAAGTCCATGTGATGTTTACTGTATGTGCTCTGGCATTGTGTATGTATATCACAGTGAGCCACAGACGATACTGTGCTACACCTTCAAACGACCGTGGGTGGAGCATGCTGGGGTGACGAATACCTGTCATGGGTACACCCCATGCCTTGACACAACATCCATGATTATATTATGTGGAGCCCCTCATTAACGCAGCAGGGACTCCATGCTGAGTGTCTGCAGAACAGTGCTTAAACACATGTGCTCCCACGATTGCCTCTGCTCCTCTATGCGACAGTTGGTTACTCGATGTTGTGGTGACAGTGGACACTGTTTGCCCCGTTTGGTGTATGGCTTCTGACAATCGGCCATGTACCTACCGATGTACCTGGGAACCTATACACACAGCACCAACATATGCTGATAGGCGCATGTACTGTTCAGGTGTTGACATTCCGTGTTCCAATAGCTGTTGTGTGTACAATGTTTGAGGGCTGCCTATGTAGGATTCACACAGTGGGCCACCTATACATTACAATTTATAGGTGGTCGTGCTTGTGTGCCATCTATTTTACTGTGTGTGCAGGTGGAGAGGTGTGTCAGTCCGTAGGGGCCTACACTGTCAGCGTATGTGCTATACGTTCCCTCTTTGCCAAGGCATAGGCATATTGGGCATGCCTCCGTCTGCCTACTGGAGCTGGCACAGTGTGTTCATGGTCTGAATCCCTCTGTGCCTGTGATGGCCTTGGCAAATGCGGTGGGCTATAAGGGCCTTCACCATTTTGTCCCTGCTGCAGCTGTTTCCACAGGATCATATTATGTAGCATGGCACATACTATGATGATGTGGGCACACGTGCCTGGAGAGTACTGCAAGGCTCCACCAGATGTGTCCAAGCACCGGAACTGTGATTTCAGCATCCCGAACACACGCTCTGTGATGATTCTGGTTTGTGCGTGTGCCTCATTATGGTGTTCTTGCATGGGTGTGTGTGCATTTCTGATGGGAGTCATCATCCACGGCTCCAGTGCATAGCCAGCATCCCCCACAAGGTGGCCATGTGGGATGTCCCCCCTGACAAATACCTGATACAGCTGTGAGGCATGCCAGATATGGGAGTCATGGTAGCTTCCAGGGCTGCCAGCACACACATCCATGATAATGCCCTGGGCATTGCACACGACCTGGCAGTTGATGGAGTGGAATCCCTTGTGGTTTATGTAGCGCCTACCATGCTCACTGGGTGGTGACTTGATTTGTATGTGCGTGCAGTCTATCGCACCCAGTACCTCCGTGTAGTGTGCCACACGGTGGAAGTGATGCATATTGCTGGCCAACTCCTCCTGAGTTCAGGGGAAGTATATATGCTCATTGGCATGTGGTAACATGGCATCCAGGAACTGGTGTAGTACCCTGGATGCTGATGCCTGTGAGATCCCCATTATATCTCCAGTTGGCCTTTGAAAGGTACCTGTTGCTAGTATTCGCATGCTTACACATACCTTCGTGTCCACTGGGATGGGTTCCCCTCTGTTATTTCTGGTTCTCAGGCGTGGCTGGCACAGCTCCACTATTTGCTGTAAGATGTCCCTGTCCACCCTGTAATGCTCTACTATCTCCAGATCATGTAGCCCCTGGTAGGTTACCCTTGGTCTGAACACTCTTCTCCTCCTCCGGGGCCTGCGGTGGTTGTTGGCATCATCCTCCACAACACCGTCAGTCTCTAACACATGCTGATGAATCACAGCTATGGCAGCTCCCAACATGTACATTTTAAAAGTTCCCCGTGTGTTTACACCTATGGTGCAGTGTTTGGGAATTCACAGGTGTGTGTAGGGTGCTTTCACACTTTATACTATTGTGCTGTGAACACCGATGATGTTATAGGGTGTGTATGTACGATCATAGCTACAGGATATCTTATGTGTTTTACTACCAGAACTACTATCGTGGTGCCTTTGGTGTTGAATTACATTTGGCTGCCGTGGATTACCTCTTGACCTTCCCTTTAAATTTCTGCATGTTCCACCGACCATTTTCTGGCATGCATACGGCAGCCTGCTTTAATTTGTACTTTCCTACACCTGGCGTATCTTGCATAATGTGTGCTATTGCCGGTCTACTGTCGGTTTGCTTTGCTCTGCTATGACAGATCCACTGTCTTTGCAATCCAATGCCTCCCCTCCTTTCTTTGCATTCCAATGCTTCCCTTATCCTGTTTTGCAGGTTTCTGCAAGCAGACTTGACAGCTGCCGTCGATTGGCCACCATGAGTTGATTGGTGTTGATTGCTCATTAGTATGCCAATTTCCCTATTTTGGCATTTCCTTCTTTTCTTCCCCTGACCTTCCTGTTTGTGCTATTGCTCGCACCACATGCATCTGCTTACTGGGTTTCTGGCATGTTTTCATCCCCGTACACATGCGCTTTTGAGCACCATGTGTGCTCTCAACTAAACGATTCTATACCTTCCTCCCCACGCCTGTCCTGCAGCTTTGCTTAGCAATGGCCAGGCCAGATTTGCATTGCTCCAATGTGCTTACTGCTATGGTGGCACATCCCTCTGCTGATGTCATGTATCTCCTCTGAGCCACTCCTCGGTGTTATAGCGCTGCACCGTATGGTTCAATCTTCATCCGGCGGGACATTTGCGATTCAGTATTATCTGCCTCATTTGCATGGCATTGACTACTAATTCATAGTTACCATGCCGAACACTGTCGCAGGCCCTTAGCAACCATTGCACCTTGGTTGTGGTGTTCCATGCCTACCATTGTGTATTATGGTGTACACCTGATTTGTATTACATTGCGATTTTATGACATTTTTATATATTTTCTTTATGTTCCAGTTTGCGCACACATGTCCTGCGGTTGTACTTTGCATTACTGTGGACATGACATTAAAGTTGTTTTTTAGGTGTTGTGCATCCTTTCTTATGCCATTGGCTGTGTATTTAGCCATTGGCATATGTTAACTTTGTAATACATGAGTCTGGTCTGCTTCCATAGCTCAGATGTTCTGTTTGGGAAAATGTAAACCGTGTTTTTTGGTTTACATTTCCGTGGCCTTACACTACACCTGCACCACTTCATGAATCGCTATATGCCTTCATTTGCATGGTGCGACACTGCGCATGGGGTGATTAGCATACCTATGCCGAGGGCTGTGCAGTTCTGACGTACGCCGGTAGTGCAAGTGGTATTGGATCGTACCGAAATCACTCGACGGCCATATTTGGCATTATTCCACCTACGCTATGCCTGCGCCTGGCACAAGCTTCATGAATCCCAGGGATAATGTATGTTTCCCTTTACCTGTGACATGCTTGTGATAAAAACCTTACTGTAACTTAAAGTGCCGACTGTCAGAATACCAACAGTAGCATAGAAAGTATTGTTGTAGTGTTTCTAAATGTGGGTATGTCTCTCTACATTTTTATGGGAAGTATCTAAAGTAATATAGTGGATGTTTCATGTGATCCCAGCAGTAGTGGCAGTGTGCACAGTACTGTAAGGTAAGTAAAAGGTATATGCCCCTTTCCCCACTGTAGTGCGAGCCTGGAGTTAGTAGCCCCCCACAATGGGGGATGTGAGGGGTGTAGCCCCCCACATAATTTGGTTTTATATCATCCAGTTTCTGTTAAGAGGGAAAGTAAATATTTTTTTTTAAGTTTTGGAAAGAGTTAGCTGCTGGTGTTGTAAGTGTGCATGTCAATGGCTTAAAATTCAGTATTTTGAAATTCAGGACTGTAAGCTTTCAGTATAATGAGATTCAGTCAAATGAGTTTTCAGTATTTTGAAAATTAGGTATTGTGGTCTCAGTCAAATATCATTCAGTATTTTGAGATTCAGTCATGTGAAGTGGACCCATAGATGTACAGACATTATCATATTGACAAAGTGCCTTTAGTATGCACTGCCATTCATCCTGTTCAGGCAGGTGTACATGGTTCTCAGAAACATGTCGGCCAGGGTATGTAAACAAGGCTTCCGGGCTTCATGTGTGCTCTTTAATGGTATGAATGCTTTTGTGTGGTTCCTGTGCTGTTTATAATATACAAGTATACTTGTGCTTGAGTCGGTAAGTTGGAGTGAAATATTTCATGCAAATGCACTTGGCAGTAACACATTTTCTTTTCACTGAGAATATTGAATGCTTAGTGTGATATAGTCAGTGCGATGATTCATAAATGCCAGTAGAAAGAGATGCTACCTTAATGTGCAATAGTTAAGGACCATACATAAAACATGCACATGTATTATATGTGCACTTTGCAGCAAACGCACACACACACACACACACACACACACACACACACACACACACACACACACACACACACACACACACACACACACACACACACACACACACACACACACACACACACACACACGTGCACATAAATACACACATGCATAGATTCATATATGTGTATATATATATATATATATATATATATATATATATATATATATATATATACACACACACACACACACAGAGAGTCTAGCTTTGCATTCTGAGAAATTATAAGTTGCTCATTCATTTATTGGAATGAGCACATATATGAAATAACTCTCCAACTGCAATTTCAACTGTTTTAGAAATAGTTATATAATGAAAGAAGGATCATTTTTCTGTAAATATTCTGCCAGGGTTTCCGTTTATAATGTCTTTTCTTACATTTCTTCAGTTTTGTATGGCACAACTGAGCAGTCCCTATTGCATCCCTTAATTTTTAAGTATAGTTTTGTTGTCTGCCTAGAGGGAGCTCTTTTCCTTTATTAAAAATGGTCTTAATTCCTACTTGTGCAGGCCAATTACCAAAACATGCATCTCTTTCTTCATTCCCTGATACCTGCTTCATCAGAAGTAGAGCAAGTACTGGCTGAAGATTCAGAACTAATCCTCGGTAGGGTACCTGCTCATTACAGGTCACACACAAATCACCACACTTTACAATCAATCCTAGGGGCACTTTCAAAGGGCTGGTAACTCATATACCCAAATGTTATGTCTTTGGGATGTGGGAGGTAACTGTGGCATCCAAAAGTAGCTCACACTGACACATAAATACAAACATGAATAAATAAATATGTGCTTTTATGTGGAACTATTAATTTTCAAAATTATAATCAACTTATCATTCAAGAATACTGCCAGCCTGCCTAGTAGAACTGATTGCATCTCTTTCCTGAAATCTAAGTGAGAATAACAGATCTGTCATGACTCCTTACCATAGTTCTTCATGGACTACACCTGTCAAACCTTAGCCTCCAGACAAGGTCCCACAAATAAACTCTGCAGTCACGGGAAGGGCTAAGTAAGTTTTTTGCTACACCAGAAGGTATGTTTTTCAGATCTTGTATTTTATCTGCACAGATACAGTTCAGCTCCTAACCTATTTTTTTCCATAGTCATGTTCAACTATGATCAGTCTTCCACTTCATACATGTTCTATTGTTCGTTGTTGTTACCCTTCCTCATTGTAACTATGTTAACACAAAAATTCATTGAGTAGTTCTGCCTTGTTTACAGTGAATTTGAAATCCCCCATTCAAGTGACAAAATATGAGTAGTTCTTATAGTTGCCAATATAGAACACTTTTTTTGTGCATCCACCCACCTATCTCTGTCTGAACAGACACCCTGACCTGTTAAATGAGATTATTATAGTGTCTCTATGATTGCATCTCCCCTCTATACTGTCCTTCTTTTCACTTATCACCTATCGTTGGTGTTCACTCATTTAACTGAGTCTGGCTGTTTGTGACCTCAATAACTCCAGTATAGCAGGTCTGTCTGTCAGCATCTTCTTCTTTAATTTCTTGCGGATTTAAAGTCATTACTTCAGAAATGCTGGGTGCCCCCTGCTGCCTTTGTTTCTCTTTGATCTTTCCCAGCATTAATATCTTCTCTAGTGAACCTTGTCTTTGCATTATGTGGCCAAAGTGCTTGAGTCTTAATTTTGCTGTCAAACTTACTATTAAACAGTCTGGATTTATTTCCTTACATATTAAATGATTTCTTTTTTATTTCAGTCCATGTTATTCTTCAAAGATTTATCCAGCATCACAACTCAAAAGCATTGACTTTCATCTCTTCCATTATTGTCTATGCTACTTCTGTCTTTACTTGAGTAGATTGTTTTTCTCTTCTGTTACTTCATTCTTTTCCTGATTCAGGATTAAGTTCATTCTACACACATTTCTTAATAGTGGGATTAACAAACCACATTATGACATCATTGGCACTGACCAGTGTCTCTCCTACCTGAAATGTTGATACTGAGTAGAACATAGCTCAAGGATATCTTCATTCCTGTTTGGGGGTCTCACTCTCGACTCATGACCACCTTGCATCAGAGATTGTACTACATCATCTGTCTCTGTCTCTCTCTGAGATGTACACATTTCCAATTTAATGGTTTAAACATAAGCTGTGTTGTGAATATGGGTCCTTCTTTGTCTCCCATTAATCATGATTTTGGGCTGGTTGGCACCTTTTTCTTGTCTGTGATGCTCTGTATCTATTAACTACCCACCATGGATTGCCTGCCTCCTCCACTAGCCTCAATGTTAACATTTCAGTCTTCCATTTCATTTCTTCTTTGTCATTAATTTCTTCCACAGTATTTTTATTCTGTTCCAAATATGCAATGTCAACCATTCAGCCATATCATTCATCTGTTGTTTTCGTTTGGTGGGAAAGTGAAATTTTACCCAAAATTACTACGTATAATAGAACTGTGTGTTTTAGAAGGTTTGTGGACAATTTGTTCTTTATTACAAAAGGGGATATTAATGATTGCGATTTGTTTTTAGATGAGTTAGACAAAAATATTGTTTTTTTTTAAAGTTCAGTTTTGCTAATGTTGGATTACAACTTCACTTTTTAGATATTGTTTTACAATAGGATATTGAAAATAAGATCTTTGATAGTAATATGTAAAGACATGTTTCAAACTGTTATTTGCATTTTAAAAGTAGTCACCCTGGGTTTATTAAGAAAATATACCCAGAGGCCAGTACATTGCAACATCAAGGTTAATTACTAATGATTTGTTTTTTAGGAAAGAAATTGACATTATTACCTCCCTGTTCTTAGAAAGAGGCTATATGGAAGAACAGTTATTAACCAGTGCAAAAGAAATTTGGGCTAAGAGGCATACACATTTTGGCCTTATATTAAGGAAACCTTTAGATAAAAATGCAGGCGGAAGAAACTTAAACAGCACCTTAGGATGCAGTTTAGATATGTCTGTGGATAATCAATATATCCATAATATCATTACTGAAAATACAATTGGTGTATTTTAAAAGGGAATTCAGACATTTATAGAGCAGTAGGGGATAGGCCTTACTTTATTTATAAGAAAAATAATACCTTAAAAACAGTATTACAAAATGATAACACCTTAGTGAAGCCTGTTTTTAGTGCAAAAGAAAAGGTTACTTACAAATGTGGGCTGTGTAATAACTGCAAATGCATTAGTGAAGGTCATTATATTGTTCTGCCTCACATTGATATGACAGTTATTGCCACAGGAAGGTACCTTTGCACCACCAAAAGTATTGTCTATTTTAGTGTTTGTTCAGGGTGTGAGGTATTCTATGTTGGGATGACCACTAGAACATTAAGTATAATAAAAGATCATTTATATGCAATTAAAAAAAAGGTTTTAATAATGATCTTTGCAAGCATAGTATAACTTGTTCAAATTTTAAGAAATTCCTGTTTTTTTGTGTTGGAACAGAACCCAGAGGATAGAAGGGGAGGTGATGACAAAAAATTGTAGAGAAAAAAGCAAAGCTATAGGGCAGATACATCTGCGACCAGAAGAACATCCAGGATTGAATTATGTTATTAATGTAAAGTGTTTTCTCAAGGATAGAAGATTAAGAACAACTACAAAACATTAAGTGATAAAGTTTGTAATAGGAGCTTCTTATGTACAGATTTTTTTCTTTTTTTTGCATTTTTGTATTTATGTATAATTGAATTCTTGTATTTGCATGTATTTTATATTTTAATGAAGGGTTAATTTGTACAATTGCTATGCTATTTGAATTTATAATGTGATTTGACAGCTTAGATTTAAATAGTTTGAAGTATGTGAGTATGGTATTTTTCTGATGAAGTTTGTTGACGATGAAAAGAGGATGTATTAAAGTGAAGTACACTTAAAAATATTTTACAGCAGTTCTTTTCTCTATAATCTAGTGTGTTTTTTGCTTTATTTTTGTATGTTTCTTGTCTGACATGTTTTACACTGAGTTGCCAGTCACTGTCAACACTTATGGCAAATAGCCTAAGACTTAATCCCATCCCCACTTCTTTCTTTCCATGTATATGTTGTCTTTATTTGACACCATTGTTAGACTTGACTTGAACTATTGGAATTACATTGAAGATACTCTGTTTCACTTCTCTTTTTATCTATCCTCACTTTATGAACTGCAGAGATGGATCTATGTCACTATATCGAGTTTTCAGAAACTCACACTTCACATTGGTGAGATGATATGATCAAATTTCTGAAAACTCGAACATTAACAAAACAAAACTCAATCTTTTTTTACATTTTTGCAAGGGGACAAGCCCCCTGCACTCCTCCATGTGAGGGGCTGCTCCCTCCACACCCCCTGCAAATTAAATATACCAACTCCGGGATCGCACTACATTGAGAAAAAAATGGTAAATTTTCTGATCCTCAGTGTGCTGTGATCTCCATTCAAAAGCTTTGAGTTTTCAGCAATTCAAACATATCGTCTCAACAATATGAATTTTGAGTTTCTAAAAACTCTATCAACTGATAGGGATCCACAGAGATACACACAATGGGCATTTTTTTAAATGGGCTGCAGAAAACTGGTTGATAATTAATCCTACCAAAGCTTAATGCAGAATAGCGCAGGTTACTTCTGCAGGTTTATTAACTCCTCATGTTTCATCTGTAATTACACTAGTAACATAGTGGGACGTTATCTTCTGAATGCACGCAGCCAGAATGCTATTTTGTCCAATTAAGTAACATTTAAAGATCAGGTATCAGCCACTGTCTAGTTTAAAGGTTTCTACTGTAGGAATATTGAAAGGATGAAGCACCCTTTTCACAGTAATGTCCTCCATAAATGCTGGACTACTACATTACAGCTGGAGCTGCTAATACGAGCATTTTTATGGTCTACAGCCTGTGTTTTTGGCAGTCTGGTTCATTATTGGGTACCTAGGACTGATGCTATTATATTAGGCCTTCAGTCACTGCAGTGGATGTCAACATGGGAAATGGCTTTTTATAAGCAGATCCAGCACACATAATACAATGTCAAGAAGGAAATACAGGACCAAATTAATAAATAAAATCTTCATAATGTTTAATAAATATTGATAAAACATCATTCTGAAATAAAAACACTTATGAAAATCAATGCAAGAAAAGGTAGTTTTCAGACATAACTTTCTCAAGCATGTGAGAAAGTTATGTCTGAATGCTCTTTTTATTGAAGGTTATTACATGTTCTGAAAATTTTAGGCACCCAGATAATTTGCAATCCTGAGGAAAATACAAGCTGCATTATCTCTGACAAAATGATAGCTGCTCTGTACTAAATTTCCATACGGTGATTATTATATTTTCCCTTGTATCTGCTGGTGTAAACATTTAACTGATTATATTACTTAGCTACTTATTTCTAGTTAATCCTTGTTCCCTCTCTTTGTACCACTACTTACTAATTTCAACCCAGATTTCAATCTTTGCCTCGCATTGTTTTTCTTTTTATTTTTGTCTGCTCCAGCATTATAAAAATGCACAGTTAATCTCTTATTTTCTCATCTTCCTATAGTCAGAAATTATATGAGACAGGTTTAGCATGAATTATGTGTTACAGCTAATTATGTATGCAAAAATGCATATGTAACCAAGATGAAAATATTATATACAATGTGGAAAATGTAAATATATTGTGTATTACTTACTTATGAGTTTTTCTCCCTGGACCTCCACTGAAAAAGAGTATCTATCCCAGTCGGACTTTCCCAGTCAAGAAAGATAAATAAATAATAAATAAATAAATAACATGTTATCCACTTATTCAGGACCTGGGTTTTGTTCTTGCCACTAGACTGTGAGTGTTTGATTGGTCTCTTTAGTTTTGTCTGGTTTTACATAATGAATGCTGCTTTTTCTTCAACTTCCAAATTATACTGTTTTTATACATATACAAAATACTGATGCCAAAACACAAATGCCCAGAGATTCCTTGATTTCATCAATGCAAATGCCTCAGACCAGTTGGTTGACACCCCCACAAGAGGTGAAAATATTTTGGACTTGGTAATTAACCAACATGAGTAACCACTGCAGCATCCTTACAGTATCATCTTCCCTGGTAAGATCTGACCATAAAGCAGTGACTTTTGAAGTCACCATCTCCTCCGACCCTCCCCCTCCCAAACTAGGGTCAAACAAAAAAACTTTGCCAAAGCTGATTACAACCTCCTGTATAAACAGCTTCACAGCCTGCCTCCCCCTCCATAGGATCTGACACATATGTCCAAACCTACACTAAAGTACTATATGAGCATTTATATAGCTGCATGAAATCAGGAATACCAGACAGGACAAAATCATCCACCTTAAGGAAGAGTAAACCTGTCTGATGGACATCTACAATAAATAAACTCTATAATAAAAGGAAAAAAAATTGCTGTCCAGCACCAAGAAGGAGTAGGTGCCTAATTGGAAGCAATCTCTCCTTAGCCTGAACAAGCAAATACGAGCATTAGTGAAATCCCCCAAAGCAAACTTCGAGTCCAGACTGGCCACATCTCCTAAAGACAATCATAAAACCTTCTTCACATAGGACTGCAGTGTCAAGGGAAATACCAAGATCTGCTCAGAACTGGTGGTCAAGGACACCACAAACACAATGACATAGATATAGCCAACCTGCCAGCAGACAGGTTCAGTGAAAACTTCACTCCTCTGCTCCCCATCAGTAAAACAGGACATTGCCAGTACCTCCCTCCTCCCCTTATCTCTAGGGAGCAAGTCATCACTGCCCTCTCAAAGGCAAAAAATACAGCCTCCATGGGACCCAATAATATCCCAGGCTGCAGCCACATGAACTCAGGTGGGAACTTGCAGCCCCATTAGGCACCCTTTTCAACCAAAGCCTGAGTTCCAGCTTTGCCTCAACTAAGTGGAGGACAGCTACTGTCATCCCTTTGCACAAAGGTGGAGCACCCACAAATACAGGAAATTATAGACCCATCAGCCTAACTAGCCTGATCTGCAAGACCATAGAGCAGATTACCATGGTCCTCATTAACAAGGACATTGGCAACCTCCAGACACTTGATCCCACACAGTTTGGTTTTGTTAAGGGGAGGTCATGCCTGTTAAATTTGGTCAATTTCTTTGAGACAGTCACCAAGGCCATAGATGAGGGGAAGAGAGTGCACACTGCCTACCTTGACCTGGCCAAAGCTTTCAATACTATTCCCCACTCAGGTATAATAGATAAACTGTCTCAACTAGGCATCAATCCATATGTTACCAGATGGGTAGCAAACTGGCTCACTGATAGAACCCACCTAGTCAAAAAAGGGGAAGCCACCTCAAGTAGTAGAACCATAAAAAGGGGTGTACCCCATGGATCAGTCCTGGGGCCTCTGCTGTTTGGGATATATTTCTCGAAGGTGCAGGCCAAATCTAGTGGACTATGGCTGACCAAGTTTGTGTAGGACTACAAGCTGGGTGCTGTCATCAATTCTCCTAGTGATATGGATATCCTCCAAGAGGGTCTCACCCAAACAAATGACTGGTGCCAGAAACATGGTCTCAAACTGAATGCCAAAAAATGCATCATCATCCCTTTTGAGGAGAGTGACATCCCCACAAATTTTCACACTGATAATAAGGTACTAAGCACTCAATCAGTCGTGAGGGACTTGGGCACTCAGGTTGATAGTAAACTAACTTTTGACCACCATATTGCCTCTGTTGTGCAGAAAGCTTTCTACTTGGCTCACCTCATTAGTAAGAGTGTCTTATCCAGGGACAAGGTGGTCATAACATCCCTGTATTCTTCCCTTATAAGACCCATTATTGAGTACAATGCCCCTTTCTGCATGTACCTCACAAAGCACATGCAGCAGCTAGAGTGACCACAGAGATTCCTCACCCGGAGAATCCAGGGCCTCAAACGTCTACCCTACACAGATAGGCTAAAAGTCCTGTCCCTGTATTCAGTCTCCTACAAACTCCTCAGAGGTGACCTTTGTCTGGCATACAACACAATCTCAGACCCCACCCTGATGGGACTGCTGCATATCTGCAAGTCAAGGTCCACTTGAGTAACCCACATGCCCAACCTAAACCTGGTCTGTGACATCAATAGGACTTGTTGGTGGGACAGATTTGTGTCTCAGAGACTCGTCCTTTTGTGGAATAGACTCCCTCTCCATGTAAAGCAGAGTACCTCATTAATCCTTTTTAAGCACAACCTGGATAACTGGATGGGAAACAGAAAATAAACCCCTGGGATTCCACCTGTGTCCCTGCTGGACAGTGGCATAGGATGCTGAATTGTTGGAACATGGTCTAAATTCTTGGCTAGGCTTGTAAGGACCTCAGGGTCAATAGCCTAGAAATGTCCTATGATCCTGTGATCTTATGATCCTACATATTGTCCTCTATGACCTGACATGTGTCTATCTGAAAGACTTGTTCATAACTACACATGATGTTTGGTACTAGGCAATGAAGCCTGCATAAAGAAGTTTTCATAAAAAAGGGCATGTCTAGATTTCCTAAATATCTCCTGATGAAGAAGGCAGCATAGCAGAATCATGTGTCAGCAACAGTGTTGGCAATGTCACTACTGAAGATCATGGACTTTTGCAGAAATAAGAAATCACTGGCTTTGGTGATTCTACTTGGGAAAGGTTTGTGTAGTGTAGACCTGCATTCCAGCAGTTCTGCATCTGAAACATAGGCATATGTGTCTCTACCTGTGTGGGTTGACAATTCACCACATAAAATGCTGTGAGAGAGTACCTCATCAAAGAGATTGTCAATGTTAGATGTCATACTAAGATAGACAGTGGAAGTCTGACACTATTTAAAAGGCACGTCTATGAACTTGGATGCCAACGAATCCATGGAGACTCCAATGAAAGCTGCTGTAAAAGCATTAGTTATTATAGATACTATAATACCATTTCTTTTAGTACCAGCTCTGACTGCATCAGTGCCATGCAGAGTATGAGATATTCCCTATGCAGGACTTGACCGTAGTATTCTAACCAGTAAGGGTATAAGTGTGTGTGTGTGTGTGTGTGTGTGTGTGTGTGTGTGTGTGTGTGTGTGTGTGTGTGTGTGTGTGTGTGTGTGCCATCATCTATTTACTTTTCTATATGTTTACTTAGAAGGTTTTCCAGTGTGACAGCATTAGTGTAAGGCAGCTCGTTGATGGCACTATAAATGAATGCTATAGCTTCAGAACAAACTTGTGAATAATACAAAACTGTCAGTTCTAAAGAAAACACCAAAAACACATTTCTGCTTTTAGGCCTGCCATCAAAACCCACATTACCCTTACACTGTACTAACCATGTGGTCGCCAACCTTGAGAGTAAGGAAGCATCATCTTATCCATATGTAGAGTAACAATAGAGACAGTTTATGTAATACTTTTTGATTAAGACAGGGTACAGTATTCACAGTCCCAGGTTTTGGACTTTTATAATGGTGATCTGCAAAGAATGGCATTATGTCTATATGCAAATATGGTCAGAGGGTGTTATTCATGCTGTCTACAGAAATGTACAGGCATTTTGATAAACACACCCATTCATGGCAAAAGTGTAAAGTACATGAAGATTAGCGTTAGTTTGAGATCAGTTAGGTGCATAAGGTGCTGTATGCATTCATATATTGCTGCGATTAATAGAGATGAATGTAAAAAGGCCTCATTTGCATACAAATGCATAGAGGACCCTAAACGTACATGAGTAGGTTTAACATCACAATATTACTTGGGTCTATATTATTTCTTTGACAGCTTAAGTTGTGGAATGCTTAATGATCGATACCTAAGTGACGAACTTTCAAAATTGTAAACGGTCAAATATGCAATTTCTTTCCTCGGGAAAGAATTTGCTAGGCCGTCCGAAAGTAAAATTAACTTTTCAACCTAAATATAGTGAGGGGGCTTTGCCTCCCCACACCCCCTGACATGGGGGGCTGTGCCCCCCCCCCAATTAAATATACCAACTCCGAGATCGCTCTACATTGGGGAAAGAGCAAATTCCCAATAATGGCCAAGCAAATTCTTTCCCTAGGAAAGAATTCGCTTATACGGCTGTTCATGAATTTGGTGTCAATCATTAAGCATTCCACAACCTAAGCTGTCGAAGAAATAATATAGACCCTATTACTTTGGGATTACTCAAGTTGGATGGTAAATTACTTAGAAAACTGCTGATTTCTTAAACTAAGAAAAATAATAGATTTTTTGGAAATTCATATGAAACAATTCCTAATGAGGTAAGACTAGAGTTCACTTTGAGAAATGCTTTATTCATATGATGGCCATATTACAATGGCTTTGGTAAGTACCGTAAGTTGTCCTTTGTAAATGGGATATCATCACAGTAGCAGAGGAAATGATTAGTGATCAGTGAGAAAATCATTTACTTTGTTGTCTTTTAGTAATTTTGTATATATGGTAGAAATACAGTGATTTCAATCTGACATACTGAAGTTATTGAAGTGAGAAGGATATTTTGTTGGTTCAACGTGTGTCTTTACAGAGAGATTCCAGAGTGTACTGATCATAGGATCATAACAAGTTGTTAGGCTCCTGTCCCTAGTGCCCTTACAAGCCTCACCAAGTTTTATCCTTATTTCCACAATCAGCACCTATCATCCCTGTCCAAGAGGGACATAGGTGTAACCCCCTGGGGTGAATTTACTGTTACCCATCCAATCGTCCAGACTGCGTTTGAAGAGGGCCAATGAGGTGCTCTGCATGACATGAAATGAGAGTCTGTTCCAAAGGTATGGAAACCTCTGGGAGACAAATCTGTCCCTCCAGCAGGTTCTATTAATGTCACATACCAAGTTAAAGCCATTATACCAAGTAACTTGTGTACCATTTGACTTACAGATATGCAGCATTTCCAATAAAGCAAGTTCATAGTTTGCCTTATATGTAAGGCAGAGATTGGTTCTGAGTAGTCTGTATGAAACAGAATAAAGTTGCACTGATTTCAGACCATCCTCATAGGAAAGATGCTGAAGACCTTGAATTTTCCTTGTGAGGACCCTTTGTGACTCTCCAGTTGCTGCAGGTGCTTGGAAAGGTACATACAAAAAGGACCATTGTAATCAGTTATTGGCCTGATGAGGGAAGAGTACATGGAGGTTATAACTTCTTTTTTTTTCTGGAGGCAATATCCTTACTTATGAGATGAGCAGTATAGAATGCCCTTCTTACCACTGTGGAGACATGGTGATCAAAGGTAAGGTTGCTGTCAACTTGTGTACCCAGGTCTCTCACCACTGAGTGTGTAGGTAGGGTGTTGTTTGTGATGTGGTAGTTAGCAGGAGCATCAGTCTTACTGAAAGGGATGATAATACATGTTTTTGCATTGTGTTTATGGCCATGACTTTGGCACCAGTCATTTGCTTGTGTAAGACCCTCTTGTAGGATGTTGACATTGTGTAGAGATTATATGACTGCTCCCAGTTTGCTTTTTTAAAGCTGTCTCACAATGTTAAAGGAACATAGTGAGACAGCTTTAAAAAAGTAACGGAGAAAGGAAGATCTCCATTGCTTTTTTTAAAGCTGTCTCACTATGTTAAACTCCTTTAACATAGCAAGACACTTTCCAAAAAGCAACAGAGATCTTGCTTTCTCCGTTGCTTACACACACAGCTCTGATGTACTGTGTAAGCATACGCATGCGCAGTATATCAGAACTGCCGCAGAATACCAGACAGCTGCGGAATGGCAGCACGGAGGCATTATACAATGTCATTTAAGAAAAGTAAGTATTATTTTAATGTCATTGTATAATAGCAATAACCCACTTCTGGGTGTGGGTAATGCTGGATTTACCCACGGTTGTCTCTGTTTGGCCACTCAGGCTTCACCCTCACGACCAAACCACACCAACCGTAGGTAATTCCAGAATTATCCACACCCAGGCATGGGTTATTGCTTAATTGAACACTTTTAAGAACAGCAGCAAAAGCAAAATAAAGTATTAACGTAGGAAAAGGCACAGTATCAATACAGTAAAATACAGTAAAAGCAGCTGAATAGAGTACATTTTTGATGATAAATGAGAATTGACAGCATTATGATTACAAGAATGTGACAGGGGCTAATGAATGGACAGATATGTTAACAAATTGCTTTTCTTTACTAATGTGAATGTATTCATGATTCTAGCACAAGTTTATGTGTCTGGAGTCTGCATGGTATATATAATTATGGGGTTGTGAGGATGACAGGCATGCTTTCATTGTTGTGTTATTTGATAGATTATTATATGAAAGGTGTTTGTGTATGGCTGATATTTCATGTGCTGTGATGATACAGAACAAGGAATCAAGGCAGAGAAAACACAACTTAAATAATACTTACAGGGTCAGTAACAAACAGCTAATCTAACAGCAAGTTCTTGGATTGCAGATTAGATATGAGGTGCAACTCTGCTTTTAACATTAAAATCAATCACAAGCAATCAAGAGAATGGTTCGTTAGGATATCTTCGGGTACATCATTTCTCATTTACATCTGATTGTGACAGCAAGTTCTTGGATTGCAAATTAGATATAATAGGTACAACTCTGTTTTTTACATTAAATCAATTCCAAGCAGGCAAGAGAATGCTTCATTAGCACATCCTAGGTCATATCATTTCTCATTTACATCTCATTGTGAGTTCATTTACTTATGCTTATTCGCGGCCATCACTCGTTAACATAAGCGACCTCTATGAATCCAGATTAGCTGAGCTCATTCGCAGATGGCATGGATAGCTGTAATGTGTTTGCGCAATGATTATAAATACCCATAAATTACTTCCATTTGATGAGAAGACACTCACTGAATGATGCCCTATCCATGAATTTTACAGACTCCCAGACTCATTATGCACGTATAGCTCACCACAAACTGCAATGATGTCTTTAGTAAAGGTCATGAACACCCGCCTCAACAATGACAGCATTATGAATTTCCTCATTGCCTCCATATTTAGCAATCCTGAAAAATGTTGCTGACCACTCATGACTTGGACAGCAGACATTCCTAACTTTGAATGAGTCAAAACTGATACTTTTTAAGATAAATGTAAATGAATTCTGTATGCATTATTACTATGACATCACTGCCCATATATCCAGTAATACTGTTGCACATACATGTATGTGATATTAGATGACATAGCTTCAGTGTATGACTTATCATTGAAAACTATGTTACAGTAAACCCACCCCATCAAAAAACAAAACAAAAATAAGAACTCATTGTTGACGTCATCCATACACCCCTACATCTCTAAATGTATTAACTGTATGATTATACAACTCTGGAGAAAAGGAGAAATTCCTTACCCCACTTTTATATCATCTAACTCTACTCTATCATCAGTTGTTGAAACACAGGCATTGACAAAAATATAGTCAATGATTCTAGTGTTGACCATTACTCAGCAAATAGCATGGAGCCCCATGTCTTATAAAAGCCGTGTTGTTGTGTATTACTGAACGCAAAGAGAGTATAGTATAGTATTACTAACTGCAAACAGAACCCTAAGATCTGAGGACAAAAAATTGCTAAATATCACCAAAACCTAAAAAAAAAAAACCCGGGCAGTATCTCTTCTCTTGCTTTGTAACAAAAGTATGGAATTGTCTTCTCATTGCTATTAGGTCAACTCCTAGTTTATCAGCCTTCAAAATGTCATTAAAACAACATCTAAACAACACTTGGCTATGCACCTGCTCTACTCCAGGCTAATCTCCCCTCTATTTCATCTTCCCCACTCCCTCTTTTTTATGTTAAATATATATATATAAATATATGTGTTTGTCATCACTCAAACAAAAACAACGATGCTGTTAATTATACGTACTACATCTTGGTTATTACATAGAGTTTATACTTGTCATTTATTTATGTTGAAACTTTTCAGATGTTATTGTTAAAAATGAAAGCTGTTACTGTAAAATTTTGAAAGCTATGTTTGAATTTCCTACTTATGTCTCTACTTGGAGATTTTCTCTCCTGTCTCCGCGGAAAATGGGTTCTGCTGACCCAATCAGACTATCCCAGTAAACAAATGTGAAATAAATAAATAACTATCAGCAGGGTCCAGGTGTGCTATACACATCATGCACACATTTGTCTGCTGGGATTTCACAGATAAGCTCACACAGACATTTATAGTGTGGGTCACCTGACACGCAGCACATACTGAGTATTTGGCTGACTGTAGTAAGGGTATGCAGTATACATTCACTCCAGGTAATTAGGTAATAACCATGGAGTATATGTGTATATGCTAAAGCACTGTGTGTGCAGTGCAAAATAAAGAGAAAAACAGTATAGGAATAGACTGGCCAATCAAAGCGAATGATGTTACAGTGGTGTCTAAGTTGTGACAGACATATGTGAGCCATCCGCAGAGCTAGTCAAACAGACAGACCTTGTAACCTCAACAGAAGCCTTTTTCCGTGTACCTACCTACGTCCATATCTATGTCATGTGTGCACACTAGCAGACTGTTGAATTTATTCCTTTTGCATTCTATAGTGCGCACAGCTTTCAGGCTGCACTTCTGTACTACTGCCACTCGGTCTTGTATTTCATACTTCTAAAGTTGTTTACATTTTTATTTTATTTGGATTGCATTATAGAGAACAAACATTCATAATGCATATTTATTTATTTTGATGACCAGGTTGTCCAGCTTGGTAACCGTTCATTTTCAGTAGAAGTTTAAAGAGAAAAACTGCAATAAAGCGTAACAGCACAGCAGAAGAATATGAAGAGAAATCCCAAAAATGTAAGCACTGTAGCTGTTGATACTACATAACTGCAAGCAATCCATTCTGAACTGCAGTTACAGTTGCTATAAATATGAAGACAAACTACAGTTCATCTCCAAAATCAAGCCATGAATCTAAATGTTAAATGTAGGTGTAACATTAAAAAAGTTAACACACTAAACAGGAATAAGCTGGTCTGACAGTTTTAAAGAGTTGCATTCTATTCTTTTAAAATAGTGTAAAGCACTCTATTTGTCTTAAAGATCTGATAAAGTGTCTGCATACAGAGAATAATAAAATCTTTATGCCCACTGAGCACATACAAATGAGGTTAAAAATTTAAAACAGGTAACTATTTACAAAGTTATTTTAGTTAACAATCTCAGTTATGAAATTAATTGGCCATTGCAAAAAAGTAATAATGCATAGCACTAATAGACAATAATACAGAAAAGAAAATATATAGCCATAAAGGATTGATAAGGCTAGATATTTACTGAACATGCACTCTGCAGTTACTTTTTTGCTATGATGATCCCCTTGGTCCAGTGGTAAATTAAGGAAGAATGTAAGGAAGGTTAGTAGAGTTTGGTCATGGATGGGGTTAGCCTTTCATGTCTACTACTGCAGAGTTGCAAAGCACATAGCTCAAAATAAGCCATGTATACATTCTTAGATAACATACTGTTTGCTGTTGTCTAGACTTTTGGAGGAATAACTCCACACAGCAGGGATACTGCAGACACAAAGTTTATCTTTGTGTTTGTTCTTTCAGCTGATGCCAATTTTGTTTACTTCTAAAACATGTTGGTCTGTGTGAGATCCACACCAGCTTAATGCAAAGGGGACACATGGACATTTCTCACAATACAATGGCTTGTGGGTAAAAAGCAGAGGAGCAAGTCTAAGGAAATGTTAAAGAGAGAGCTAACAGAAATGTTGGAGTGGAAAAAATGCAGCAATGGTCTCTGCTTGTTAAACCAAGTTCATGTTTTTGGTACTGGAGGGAGATAAAATAATGTTGTCCATAGGGATGAACTAGAACCTGGCTGTCAATTCCTAGTACAGGCAATGATGGAACAGTAGTATATGAATATAGTCAGCATGACCACTTGTAAAATAAATACGTAGCTTCACACCGACATAAGAAGAGTACCTGTCTGCAGAAGTGCCCTCTGTGGTATATTACCATCTTGGAGACAATTGCATGAGTGTTTACCTTCTGTAGTTTAGCTGATCTTGGTAAAAGTTTCTCTGTAAGGTATAATACGTCAGAGTTCCACTTAGTGGAGATAGGGTACTGTTAAAGCATATATATGTATATATATATATATATATATATATATATATATATATATATATATATATATATATATATACATATATGTATTGGAGTTGATGTGGCGGCAAAACTGGATTCATCATGATCATGTTTGTTCAAATATGCATATAACCATACACCACTGTCAAAATATGAAATTGTGAAGTTAGAACAAAGAAATAAGGCCTACACTGTTTTAAGTAATTAGCAGCTGTGTAGCCAATGACACTTGTGGCTAGATAATTAAACTGGAGGTTTCTGAACAAAAGTGAACAAAAGAGTTATATGATATTCACATCTGAGGCTGGGTAAGTCAAGCCTTGCTTTATGCTATATGCTAACATCTAACTGCATACATGAAAACACATTAGCTAGTTGAGTATCAAAGCCCTTAACATGTCTGCCATCCATGCCATCAAACATAGGGAGATTAGGACCTTCTTTGCAGGTGTCAGCTTGTCATGTTTGCTGCAAACATGAATAGCATTTTGATCTTATATGCCTTTTCATGTACTCTGCCTCTCATGCAGTCATCTTCACTTGCAGGTGTATATTGTGCACACATATTCCATAGAGGAATATTCACATCCTTCATCATAATGCATCATGTAACAGTACGCTTGCTGTTACATGTTTGTTTAGTCATGACCGAAGATATTCTGAAGATGTTAACTATGTGAAAGTCAATGTCTATTTTGCAAAACTTGATTACATATTTTTTAATTCTTTGATCAGAAAAGTATCATAATGGCTAGGTGCCATATAAAGCCTACTAACTTGAACAAAACATGAAACTGCTTTATCTGTTTTGTTGGCACAGCAGAGGTGGACTAGACTGCTTTAAATTGCACTGCGATGGCTTGAAAAGTGTGTGATAGGAGGAATGGTACTGGAAGTACATTTGAGGGGTCCCAGGTACCCTAAACATGGACAGCAGAATAAAGAAAATTGTCAAGAGATCTATCATGATTCCAGCCACATAGGTTTAACTGAATCATTCTGCAAGTAGAATAGACTGTCCCTGAACCATGGAGTAAGTCTATCAGAGATATGGGATCAGTATTACACTGGATTAGTAGATGTGTACTGTCATGGCTATTGTGTCTGTGCTCATCTCCTGCTTCTGCTGCACTGTCCTTGTATTTATTATTAATGTAGTAGCTAGTAGAAGTCTACAGATGTTACATAGTGCAGGGGAGCTAACAGCACCCCATCTGTGCTTTCTCTCTAACTCAGTGTAACTGTGCAATTATGTGCATGTCAAGATGGGAGCACAATGCATTTGTTCAAATAACCTACGTCACATAAACTGCTACTGTATGCACTTTGTAAACTAGGGCAAGCATGATGAAGCATCACGGTTTGTGGTTTATAGTGCGACTCGTTCTTTTGACAGTCTTTTTCCATAACATTATGAATTTTGGCTAACTTTATGATCTAGAGACAATGGTTTCTAGCTTTTTGCTAATATTGCTGTCAGCTTCTGCTTCATGCTTGTCAAATCCATTGTTGTATTATTTAATCACTGTGTGAGGTCTTTCTTTTCCATAGTGACTATAGATTTATTATGTGGTTCGGCAGCGGTGCCAGACAGAATGCTCCCTTCAACTTGTGACATATATCTTCATTAACAAAACCCCCTGATTTGAGGTATACTCATATTTCACAGCTAGGCATTTGCTCCTATAAGCAAGAAAACAGCAAGGCCTGTGGCTAATGAGCACTGAACGTTCCTTTGCTGTTAGGTAATTTACAGTTATAATCCTGTAGTCAACAGCCTTCAATCACATGTATTGAGAAGTAGATAGTTGTATTTATAAAAGTGAACATTAAACTTAACACATGCTCATAAAAGAAAGTCATCTGTACAGACAACATACTCACACATACACACAAGTGCTACTATTTGCTCATAATGCCTGTAACAGTGAAATTTTCCAAGCAGTACAATCTTGTCAGTAATTTGCAGCTTCCTTAAGCACATATTTTTGACGACTGGTCAGTTACTTGCAGACTAGCAATTAAAATTTAAATATGTTGTCCATTTTACAATTTCTTTTCTAAAGCACTCCCCCTTGGATTTAGAAAGGGTTACCATGAAATGTAAGCCCTAGCATAAGCAGTTACCACTTAAGGTAACCCTTTCTGATTTAGAGATAGCCCTACTGCAGTGATTTTCCACAAGCAAAAGAATTAGAGCAGGAAATGGCCCTGGCAGTCACAATGCATCATAATGAGGCAATCTAGAGGAACAGCTAATGCTAACTAACCATTTCTCTCCCCTGGAAATGCCTTCAGTAAGTGATTTACACTCATGAGTAATTCAGAGTCAGAAGCCAATCATGTTAATTAGCATAGCCCAAAAAGGTGGTCACCCATTCATGTAAATAGGAGAGAGCACATTGTAGGGAAGTTTGTCAAATATCAACAGAGATGTAGTAGTGGGGGACTGAGAGTGTGTGGATGCACGCGCGCGCGTGTGTGTGTGTGTGTGTGTGTGTGTGTGTGTGTGTGTGTGTGTGTGTGTGTGTGTGTGTGTGTGTGTGTGTGTGTGTGTGTGTGCATCTCTGCCTGGGTGGTTGCAGTAGGAGGGTTAGGTAGTGGATTGAGAGACTAGTATGTGTGTGTGTGTGTGTGTGTGTGTGTGTGTGTGTGTGTGTGTGTGTGTGTGTGTGTGTGTGCATGCGAGTGGAGGTAAATGGGTGAGTATGCCTGTGTTTGCTCAAGTGTGGGGAGTGTGATGTTAAGTTAATGTCTGTATGTGGGGGGATGTCTGTGAATGTGTGTGTGAATCATCATCATCCTCAATTGCTTTTTCCCATTTTTCTACATGGGGTCAGGGTGTTGTGTTAACAGTCACCATCTCTCTTGATTCAATGCTACACTTCTGCCTTCTTTGACACTCATGCCTGACTGTTGCAGATCTTCTGTCACACAATCCATTAACCTCTTTGCTGGATGCTCTAATTTCCTCTTACTTTCTTCCTTTATATCTCATATTTTCTTCACCAGATTGTCCTCTGTTTTTATGCACATGTGCCCGAACCAGCATAATCTTTGATCTTTTCTGCAATTAGAACTACTCTTATGTCTTCATTTCTTTGTTTGTCTCACAATGTGCATCCTACCACCCATCTCAGGCACTCCATTTCCATCACCTCTAGCTATCAAAACTGCTCTGCCTTTACTGCTCAGATTTCTGTACCATACAATAATACTGGTCATACCACTGTTTTGTATACCTTATTATTCAGTTTCTTGGCATTTTTCTGTCATACACTACACCTAACACTCTATGCCAGTTGGCTGCAGCTCCTCTGATTTTAGCTTTGACCTTTTCATTCAGACTACCTTCTCCTCAGCTACTCCCAGATACTTGAAGCTGTCTTCCCTTTTTTTTCAGTTCAACTTTTTCTAATTTCCCCAATTTGCTGCCATTGCTACTGTCTTATTTGTAATTAGTTTCATCCCATGTTCCTTCAGTTTTGCATTCCATTCCTCTATCCTTTGCTGAAGTCCTTGCTCGAAGTCTGCCTGTAATACCACATCATTTGCATACAGCAACTTTGTTGAACTGCCCCCTCTGACCTGTTTGCTAATGTAGCCCATCACCAGTTGAACAGCAGTGGGCTCAGAGCTTAACCCTGATGTACACCCACTCCCACTGGGGACCTCTCTGTGAGACCGAACACTGTTCATACTTGAGTCATTGGGTCCTTGTCCATTGCCTGCACTAATTCTACCAATGTTTCTGGGACTTCAAACCACCACAGTATTTCCCAAATCAGCTTTCATGAGACCTTGTCATATGCTTTCTCCAATTCTAGGAATGCCCAGTTGGACCTTTCCTCATCTCTAGCTTCTTCCTAACAATCTTTCTCACTGCAAACATTAGGTCAGTTGTGCTGCATCCTGATCTGAGTCTGAACTGCTCATCTCCCATCTTACTTTCTACTACTCTAGTTATCCTTTTGCAGTCACCCTCTCCAGAACTTTCATGCAATGTGACAGGTGTTTGATACCTCTGTATGGCCCACAGTTGTGGATATCCCCTTTGTTCTTGTGCTCTGGTATGAGTATGCTTATTCTCCAGTCATTTGGTATATGCCTTTCTCTCCACAATGCTATGAGTACCCTCAAGAGCCATTTCTTCACTATCTTACCCACCATATTTATCATAGGTTCATAGGTTCATAAGTAGTTGCTAGGCTATCGGCCCAAGGGCCTACGTAAGCCTAGCCAACAAGGTTCCCTGGCTTACGCCAACCATGAAAGTTATTTTCCTGTGCCACTGTCAAGCAGAGACACAGAAGTTATCCCCAGGGTGTATTTCCTATTTCCCATCCACTCATCAAGATTTTTCTTGAAGAGTGCTAATGAAGAACTTTGCTTGACATAGATGGGTAGCCTGTTTCAGAGTATGGGAAGTCTCTGGAACAGGAATCTATCCCTCCAGCATGTCCTGTTTATTGTGGTGAAAAGGTTTAGGTCCCTAGAGCATGTAGCTCAGAAGGATTGGGATTCCTTTAGGTGTAGCATGTCCAACAGCTCTGGGTTTGACATAGCTTTATATGTTAGGCAGAGATCACCTCGGAGTAGGCGATATGCTATGGAGTAAAGCTGGAGTTTTTTGAGGTGGTCAGTGTAGGGCATATCTGCTGTGACCTCATCTAAGTCTGCTGCTTTCCCTGACTTCATTTTCCTTAGTGTTATTCCTACTTCTTCTAGGGTGGGCTCCTCTTCTTCTCTCATTGTAGGCTGTGTCTGGGGTAGTACAGCTTATGTGGGGTTTTCCTCATTTAGAAGCTGCTAGAATTGCTCCTTTTTCTGTCTTTGATGTCCTGTGGACTGGTGAGCAGGTTGTTGCTGGCATCTCTTATGAAGGGTGTCTGACTATTTTCTTTCTGTCTTTGCCTTGCAACTTAATATAGTTGCTTTGTGCCACCTAATAAGTCATTTTCCAGAATCTGATAGAGTGCCTTTGATGCCTTATTCTTTGCTATTGCCACTCCTTTCTTAGCTTCTTTGTTAGCCAACAGTATTCCTTCCTAGCCTGGTGTATCTTTTTTATCTCCCACTTTTTCCTGCATTTCTTCTTTCTTTTGATGACTTCCTGGACTTCTACATTCTACCACCAGCTTTCCTTATGTACCATATTTCCATACCTGGCTTGGCCACATATCTGTTCTGTAGTTCTCACATATGCAGCTTTGAGGCACTGCCACTCTTCTTCAGTTACAACTCTTTAATCCTCTTCTTGGGGTGCTATAGCCCTGAGTATCTTCTTGAACTGCTGTACTTTCTCTCCATTCAACTTTCATGTGTGTGTGAATGTCTGCATGTTTGTGGAAGAGTGAATGGAGGGGTGCTATTATTAATGCAATGCAATGCACAGGCTGCAAGTGAAAATTAATGTGCACTGGAGGTAACTACGGGCAATTGAGAGACATGCAAATAGTCCAATAATGAGATTTTTCTTAACAGTTAAATCTGTCTCTGAATCACTTTTCCCATGATTGCATATACTAGACCTACCAACAGTAAGCAGTGTACATGGATACAGCAGATCCCTAAGAATCCCAGTCTGATTTTTTTTCTGTGCTTTTGTATTTCATAACACGTACTTTTTGCTTTGTCAGGCTTGAAGAGACATGTCCAAGTAAGGTTTTTATCTGTGCATAAAGTATGGCCTAAAGGGAAGCAGAATATAAAAAGAATAGTACTTTTATTGATATACAGTTGTAAACCAGTCTATAGCAGTTGAGCCATGGGTTATCTTTTGTCATAAACAAATTGTTGGGCCGGATTCACGAAACCTCCGTGTAAGACTTAATATGCCTTACTCGGAGGCTGCAGTTGAACAGTATGACGTCAGTGTGCCATGAATATTCATGAGGGCACGCTGACTCATCCGTAACTTTTACACAGACTGAGTAGGCAAGCAGGGGGCGTGTCCAACTGCCGGGCAGTCTAAAAGTCCATGCCCCTGCAAGGTTTTAAAAAGCTTAGTGTCAACAGACAAGAGCAAGTCCGCTCAAATGTACTTGCACCCAACACCACACTCCCTGACACTGTAAACCCCCATCAGAGTTATAAAATGGAAAATATTATTTATTTTTTTTAAATCCACGATATAGCTGCCCGTATTTGTGCTTGTTTGTGGGGGTGTGCCCATTGCTTAACCACAGTTAGCAATTGTGACATTGAAGAGCATATAAGAACTACTTATGCAAATTAATCCAAATAGCAGTAGCGTAATGGTAGATCGTATGCACAAAGAAAAGGCATTCATGGTTCGAGTTCCACCACTCCCCTTCTTATTTATGTTTTAAATCAGTATTTGAAATAATACCAGACAAATATGATTAAAATTTTATTAAAAGCAGTGACATGGCCAATGTATCAGCGAACAAAATATATATTTTGAAAAGACCCAGATATATAATAGCCTGCCATTAAGCAACGTTTTACACAGCTAAACACAGGTGCCCATAGTTTAATAGCGCTATACCCATCTAAACAGAGGTGCCCATAGTTTAATAGCACTTTATCCAGCTAAACAAAGTTGCCCATAGTTTAATAGCGCTTCACCCAGCTAAACAGAGTTGCCCATAGTGTAATAGTGCTTTACCCAGCACAATAGAGTTACCCAACGTTTAAAAATGCTTTACCCAGCGCAATGTGTTTGCGCGGATGTGCGCGCTACGCCAACCAGGGCACCGTAGGGCACAGGGGAGCAACGTAGAGCTAAGTTGCTTAAACACAGCCACACCCCCTAGCCTGTCTAGACAGTATTAAAATAAAAGAATGACAAGGTTTGAACCCAGGACCCTTTGCATCATAATCAAAGTACAGAACCACTAAGCCATGACAACAAAGGCCAAACAGCCACTATTAACATTCATAAACTTAGGAATGGTAGTTTAACCATTATTAAGCAGGTCTGCAGTCAGCCGAGAATTTTACAAAATGGCCAATCACAAAAAAAGTGTGGAAAATGCAGCATATTTAAGCCCCACAGGCAGGAATGCACACCCTAACTGATTGTAGCTCACATCTGCTTTCAGAATGTCTGGTGTTGGAGAGGGAGTACGCTTCTGAGCGCAGAGATGGGGCACCGAGGAGTCCAAATACATGGTTTGGCTCCTAGTCCACCATCACGAGGCAAGACTCCTGCAGGGCCAGTTCCAAGGGATGGAGTACAAGTCAGAGACTTAGAACCAGTTAGCTCGTGACCTCACCAGTGCCACAGGCATTCCCCGGACTGGTGAGCAGGTCCATCACCACTATGCGGACCTGAAGAGACGAAAGGAGGACAGCCTGAACCAGTGGATACAGAAGGCCCGTGGGATGCGGGATGCCCCACAACTGAGTATGTAGCCATGGAATTCAGTATGTAAGGATTTAAAATGCAGTATGTATAACGGATAGGAATGTCTCAATATCCCTTCATTTACTTTACAGCTGCAGGTGACCGTGTTACGAATCAGCAAGCCTATGCTGATAGGCTGCTAAGGCTGCGCCGCCAGGCAGGTTAGTGATTATTCTGCATGTATTGTTATATAAAATATGGGAGAGAGCATGAAAGAAAGTGTTGTAGTCCAATAATACAGCCATAAAATGGACTGAATAAGTCCTCTGCATGTACTGTCAGATAAAAACAATAGAGAGGCAGAAAAAGAGTGTAGTAACCCATTAAGAAAGGTAACAAATGTCTGGAATAATATCTCTGCAGGTACTGTCATACAAAATAATATCTGAGTGAGCCTAAAAAAAGAGTGTGCTAACCTATTAATAAAGGTATAATATGTCATGAACATGTCTGCCATATATACCATTAAAACAAATAAAGGAGTGAGCCTGTGGAAAAATGTGTAATGTCATTAATAAAGGTCTAAAACCCAGAGTGTGTCTGTTTCACTTAGTATGAAATGTTGTTGTACCCTTGCATTATACAAATAGTAATGTGTTAGAAAGTGCTGGCAACCCAGAGTTCTGCAGTCCCATCTAAAGTGGGTGATGGAAGTGCTAGTAGCTGTGAAGTAAATATACAGTCCTCAACAGTCAGTTACTGGCTGGCATGCATAAGTAAATCTGGCACACGAGTAGCATGCTAATATGTTCCCCAGAAATGTAAGTGTGCTTCAAAAAAATGCAGGGTTCTGTACAATTAGAAGTGAAAATGTCATGTGAAAACATCCAGATATGTAGATAAAGAAATATAAATGCAACCATGAAATATGTAGCAGTAACATCTGCATCCTGGACAGTTAGTATGTGAGATATAGGTCAAGTATAGATTGAACTAGCCAAACCCACTACACAACCTAATGCATGGTGGTAAGTGTAATAATACATGTAGGGAATATACACCTGCAGTCACTAGGAATGTAGTGTAGAGTAAAAGTGTTTATAAGATGTTAATGGAGGTTTTTTCTACACCCTACTGTTTGTGCATAAACCATGCAATTCCGCACCTCAATGGGTATGTGGAATCTTAAATATTTGCCGGGATATATGTCCTATTGTTCTATAAATATTTGCACTCACGTTGATGCATGTGCCCTGTTCAAACACCACGTTCATGGTGGCCTGTTGCTACCAAACATCCCTGCATGCTGTTGGAATATCCACTGTTGTTCAATATATGCATGTGTTATGCTTGCTGTTCAACTGTTGGAACCTTGGTGTGTTGGGTTAATAGTAATATTACTGCATGCTGTTACAACTAATTTGGAATGCTGTACACACCGAATCACAGAACGTATGGAAAGGCCGGTCCCAGCGGACCCACCTGTCCCTCCTCAGTTGGCGAGTGCACCTGGCACCAGTGGCTCTGGTGCCCAGCCTAGACTCCCCTCCTCCGTTGGTCCTGTGCCACCTTCAGGTGGAAGTGCTGCAGGGGATGGGGCTCATCTCCCCCCGTGCAAGCGTGGGCGGAGAAGGGCCACCTGTCACCCTTCGAAGGGTCTGGGCTGTGGTGCGTAGGAGATCCAGCATTCAGTCACTGAGCCCCTATGCCAGCTTGAGGCGAGAGTGGCGCATCTCATGGGTGAGCCTGCCCGTCCTACTCAGCCCCCAGCACAGTCACCCCCGAGGCTGTGAAGGTGCAGTGGTGACTGCCCATGGGTGGGGATCACAGTTCCACTGTTACCATCTGTGGGCTCATGGGCTTGCGATTTTCAAACAACCTTCCCAGTCAATTGTGTTCACCCTCCCCATGTGTCAAATTCCACCCCTGTATGCGTCTTCTTTGTCTTGTCTGTTTGCTTCCCCAACCTACCTCCCCAAATATACCTATTTCTCCTACCTCACTTACCACTCTCACCTGAAAAAAAAAAAAAAAGGGCAATCTGTACCCGAAAAAAAATTATGCCCCATACATAGCTTCCCATTTTGCACACATGTCCATAGGACATGTACACCGATAATTCTAATTGGCAGTGCAACAAACTATGTTGTCCTCACCCCTCTCTCAGGGGTGGAAGGTCTCAAAACTCACTCCAAATTTTCAACATATGCACAGCTGTTGCTGTTAAAGAAATGGGCAGCTATGGGCCTTCCATACACCCTTCCTGCACATCCCGAGCTTGTTTTCCTACTGTCTGTCCCTCTCTGTGCCCCCTTTTTCACTACTTTCCTATTTCCCCATTTTCTTTTCTTTAAAAGAAATTAGCGCGGGGGTTAGCGGAGGTGAGCACTTTTAAGCAGTAGTTAGCGGGGGTGCGTGAGTGTGAGCTTGTGTGCGCTTAGCTAACCATTGCTAAGCATCGTGCAAACCCGTGCCAACCCACTTACAACTGCTTAAAAGTGCCTTAGTCACTCAGTATGACAAGGCCCTTGTATTGCTCAGCAGCAAAACAAAAATACCCTTGTCAGTCTCGAACCCGGGACCTTGGACTAACCAGTCTACATGAAGTACCTCTAAACCACAGCAGATATACAACAACTGACTGCTGAAAGCAATTTATCATGCATTACCATGAGTGAATGTAAAGGGAAAATAGGAATGGCATAACACAAATCTTGTTCTGTGGGCCTTAACCAGCAGGTGTTGTTGAATTGCATGACATGACTGTGAAAAGAGAATCAGCCATGCTAGTAGGGAATAAGGTTACAGTAGCAGCTTACAAACCCAACACAGAATCAGAGCAGGATAAACACTGGCATATTTGCATAGGTCACAGGCCAGACCTCCCAACAGTGACTGCTCTACAGTGATGACCCTGATTTGTAAACAAATGTTAGCTGTGCCCCTCTGACTCCCTGTGAAATTTCTTAACAGTAGGCAGAAAGGTGTTGAATCTCACTTAATAACAAATGTCAATAAGTGAGTGTAGACACTGCTTGCACATCAGAAAAGGTGTAGTAATAGAAATGCTCTGAATCACCCAAAGTCTGAACTGCAAAATGTCTGAACTATATGACAGGTGCATCCCAGTTATATGTACCTTTCCCTGAGGATGTTCAAATATATACGTGAGAGTATCTGAGGCCTGGAAGAGTCAGAAACACACAGGCATATCAGCTTGTCTGCTGTTACACACTCTGCAAATAGCTGTAGAATGAATCCCACAAGCATGCCCTTATGTAGCAGTACAAAACAGAAATAGCAAAGGATGTAGCCATGAACTGCTAGCAACCACCTGTGACAATGCCATTATTCAGGTGCTGAAAAGACTGCTGTGGTGCACAGTCAAAGAATACTAGGCTGACCTCTGTCTATCATCTGGATATGTCCACAGGTGGGAGCTACTCAGACAGACTACAAGCCTTCATAGACATACAGGTACACAGCAACTCTGCATGTTCAGTAAGATAAACATCATACGATAATAATTAATGCACACTGCAGTTTTGCACCCCTACCCAAAGGTACTATATACCCGTGTAGTCAGGCACAACCAAGGGTGTAGGTAGGCATACACAGTACAGAAATATGTCCAGTCGTCCTGAGCAGACTGTTCTAATGTCAACACAAACCACAAACTATTCAGATGTGAGTAACGTACTAATGACAGTATAGCAGTTCACAAACAGTGCATGTGCCTGATATTCATAATTGGTAGTACAACATACTTAGATGTCCTCACCCCTCTCTCAGGGGTGGAAGGTTTCAAATATCCCACCTAATGTATTGCATATGCACAGCTGTTGCTGGTAAAGAAATGGGCAGCTATGGATCTTCTCCACACCCATCGTGTACACCCCAAGCTAGTTTCCCTACTGTCTTCCCCTCTTTGAGCACCCTTTATCACCACATTCCTATCTCCCCATTTACTTTTCTGTCAAAGACATGAGCGTGGGGGTTAGCGGGAGTGAGCACTTGTAAACAATAGTAAGCGGGTTTGCACCAGTGTGCGCATGTGTGCGCCTAGCTTAGCATTGCTAAGATATGATAAGCTACATCAAGCTTAGCTTACTATTGCTAAAATAAAATGAGCTAAGCTAAGCTTAGCTTAGCATTGCTAAAATACAAAAAGCTCAGCTAAGCGTAGCTAAGCATCACGCCAACCCACGCAAACCCACTTACAACTGCTTAAAAGTGCCTTAGTCACTCTGTATGACAAGGCCCTTGTATTGCTTAGCAGCAAAATCAAATACCCTTGTCAGTCTCAAACCCCACACCTTGGACTCATCAGTCTGCATGATGTACCACTAAGCCACAGCAGATATATAATAACTTGGTGCTGAAAGAAATATAACATGCATTACAAGGAGTGAATGTAAAGGGAAAATAGGAAAGCCATAGGAATACATTGCAATCAAGAAATATAACATGCATTACAAGGAGTGAATGTAAAGGGAAAATAGGAAAGCCACAGGAATACATTGCAATAACTACTGTTTTATGCCAGATAATTCCCTAATTCCAAATGAAAGTACATACTCCCATGTATCCAGTGTTAGCATTAGGAGGTGTGAGTAAACTTACACACTGAGAAGAGTGTACTGGAAGAAGCAACAGTCAGGTTTCAGTACAACTTGCATTTCACTGGCTACAACCCAACTTCAGATATGAGACATATACCAACCATCTGACTGACACAACAGTGTCCACAGCAAACAAGCATGGTCCCCACCTTGCAAAACTGAAAGGCCTACACCTACCTAACCTATCATTTTATAGCAGTGTCCTGAAATCACAGTGAGAACTGCAATTACCACACAGCAGGCTGCATGCAACTACTAAATGGTGGGCACCAATTGGTGCAGAGGCCATCACATGCACATGTGCAGATACCTACAAAAGCAGCCTGTACTTGCTGTCCACACATGCAATAATATCATTGCAGCAACTGGAGAGAGAGAGAGAGGCAAGAGAGACAGACAGACAGACAAACAAACAAACAAACAGAGGCAGTTGGAGACACCAACCCAATAAATAACAACAAACAGAGGCAGTTGGAGACACCAACCCAAAAAAAAAACAGAGGCGCTTGGAGACACCAACCAAAACAAAAGAAATACAACAAACAGAGGCAGTTGGAGACACCAACCAACCAAAAAAACAAAAAAACAAAAAAAACAAACAGAGGCAGTTGAAGACACCAACCTAATAACAGACTGAGGTGAGAAATACAAAGGTAAGGTATGTAACACTGATGTATTTGCTGGCATCCGAATGATGTGTCTGAAGGGTACTGTACATACTGTGAACACTCCTTATGTGGTAGCAGTCCATATCTATATGTATATGCAGATGTGCATAGGGCAAGGGACATACTGCAACTGTTAGTAAAGGCTGGACATATATATGTATTTGAAGGTTGCTATGTGCACATATCTGTGTAGGTTGTAGTGTGTGGCATTGAAAACAGCAAGCAGTGCAGGTATATGCCATGTGGTGGTTAAATGCTGTGGGACTGAGTTACAGCCAGTGAGGTCTGCTACGGCTATACGGCCTGAGGACAGCGAAATGCATTCTGCACAACACTGTGCAATATTATTACATAATTGTATGTCTCACAACTGTTCCATAATTGATATTCCCACCATGAAAGGTGGGCAGCATATGTACATATATGTGCATGTATATGTACAGCAGTGGATGTTTACAAGTATGTGTGTATAAATATATATATCTATATATATATATATATATATATATATATATATATATATATATATATATACATATATATATATATATATATATATATATATATATATATATATATATATATATATATATATATATATATATATATATATATATATATATATATATATATATATATATATATATATATATATATATATATATATATATATATATATATATATATATATATATAGATATATATATATATATATATATATATCAAGAGAGAGAGAGAGAGATATATATATATATATATATATATATATATATATATATATATATATATATATATATATATATATATATATAGATATATATAGATATAGATATATATAGATATATATATATATATATATATATATATATATATATATATATATATAGATGTATACATATATAGATAGATATGGAGATATATAGGTATATACAGATATATACATATATAGATATATATATATATATATATATATATATATATATATATATATATATATATAGATATGTATATATAGAGTGATATATAAATATATATATATATATATATATATATATATATATATATATATATATATATATATATATATAGTGAGAGAGGGAGATACAGGGTCAGACGTATTGCAACAGGTGCCTGGTGACCAAGGCATGGACTGACCACCAGTGCTGATACTGCAGTGCCATACCCCATTCCAAAACACTTTACCCACTAACTACCAGATAGGTGGTTGCCTGACTAACACTGAAGGTGTCAGAAGGGAACATGGGACACAGGTGGACAGTAGCCTCCCCTTTGATATTCACAGTGTCACACTAGTCTTGTAATCTGTCTCATTAGTGCGTGTCATCACAAACGATATATCATGTACGGAAATATAGGTCAGTGTTCCCCTGTACTCATCACAATGCCCCATGTGGTATGTACCTCACATGACAACTACAGCAAGTGGAAAGGCCACAGACATACCTCACAAAGGGTAATACTGCCCTGAAACACATACCCTATGCAGACTGACTCACATAACCACAGCTACAGTGTGTTGCATACCGGCCACCCAGAGGTTACCTCTGCCGAACATACAGAGGTATGCCACACCCATAGCAGTCAGACAACCACCATGTCAGCACCTCACAATCCCACCGGGCTAAACAGCCTAGGTCCCTGATCCCCGCAACCTCACTAACCAGCACATGCTGGAGGGATAGGCTCCTATTGGCAAATATGCCATACTCTGGACTAAAACACCCAGCATGAACAAACAAGGCTCCTCAGTAGCAGATGTCATACATACCCCTGATGATTGTCTGGGGGATAGGTAACACGCCCAGGGAATCACCTCTGTGTATCTGGTTGACAGGAGGAATTGAAATCTAATTACTTGTGTGTCAAAGGCCAGGGTAGCATATGGCTAGCCTGCTGCAGGCCCCAGGGCCAATAGCGTATTACCTACTTATGACACAATGCACACAGACATGTACACAGTGCAATACCTGCTATGTGAGGTGGAATGAGTGTGACAGTGAATGTGTGCATGGTCTGTAACGGTGTGATAGCTTAGTGTGAGGTTGTTTCTGTCATGGTCGTTTTTGTCCTAGGTGTGAGGCCAGATTAAGATGTGTCAGTTATTGGGATGCAGACATAGTAGGATGGTATAAGTTGTGACATAGTTCCTTGTGTATGACTGTGGTGTCCCATCATAGGCTGAAGCAATACATGTATGCTCAGTAAGTGGTACTGCTGGTGAATCCTGCCGACATTTGAACTGTTGTACCACCTGAAGCTGTAGGTCTAAACAGCACAGTATGGTGTATGTTCACATTCAATGGTAAAACTGTCTTGTGTGTTTCCTGCAGTCTGCACAGATTACATACCTCAGGCATAGGTATCTGTAAGTAAGGGCACACAGTACTGTAAGGTACACAGGAAATGCTCATCTGTGTCAGCATACATTTGTGTGTTGTATGAATGTCTGATGTGTGTGTAATGATGCCTGTACCATGTCCGCAATCACATGTGTGATGCAGGGTTTGCGTGTGTACCTAGCAACATGTATACTCTGTTACAGCAGTATGCCAGCTATATTAACAACTGTGCACATATGTTAGGTAGGAGTATGGCATCAATGACTAGGGTGGGTTACTGGTTATACTGTAACTGTACTTCACATTCATTGAAATGGATGACATATTTCTGCATGCATTAGCTTGATATGTACCCCCCTGGCAAGGCTGTACATTGGATCCCAAACAGTGTGCCGAGTACTGGTATATACTGGTGTGTTATATGGAGTGTGGCAGGCACTGTCAGCCAGTTGTGGGCTGAGCACTGATATGTGGTATTGAATGTGTGTATCCTCTGACAGATGAACAGATGCTATATATGGCAGTTAACTGATATCTGTACTGTATAATGTTCAGTGTGCCACATGACTTGCTCACACATATCATTTACTTGTCTTCCAGGCTTATGGCTCATCACAGGAATCCCTCATACACAGCCGCAGAGGAACAGGAAATCCACCACAGCCTGGTTCAGCACTATACCCTGCTGTTTTCCAGGGCCAGCCAGCACCAGCAGGAGTGTACTGCACTGTGGCAAGAACTTGTTTGTCAGATAAATGACATAGGCATGCATAACTGGACATATGAGCAGGTACACCATCACTGCAGTGATTTAATTAGATATGTCCGGTGGTGTGTGTCTGATAGCCACAGACAGCAGCTTGCCACAGGTGGTGGGGTGGCCATACATCCCCCCCTCACCAGAGTGGAGGAACCACTGCTAAGTGTGGTGGCTCCGGGCCTACAGCAGCAACAAAATCACACATGTGTCATCATGGTGGCCAGAGCCACCCAGCATGGTGACATGGAGTGTGCAGTTAACATGCCCTAGCTTAGACTACTGTTACCTGTATTGTTAGATTATGCATATGTGAGATGTGTACTGTGTTTAGCAGTTGTGGTTCCTATTGTGTGCAATACTGATAATTTGAATAGTATCTGTACACCTATGCCTGTTGTTCTACTGTAGTTTAGCACACTCACAGTAACAATGCCACAGTTGTGGCCACTGACAAACTGTGTCATATTCTTGCAGGTCCCTCTGGTGTGACAGCAGGGCAGACGCTACATGCTGGTGAGTGTGTTAACACTTTAAACTTGGTATTGAACTGTGCATGTCATAGGTGAGGTGTAGGCCATGTACGCATAACACACCTACGCATAATGCATGCTGTGCATGTTTGCTGTGAGACGTGAAACATCTCAGTAAAGTCAGTAGCTGCCTCAATCACATGCAATGCACAGAGCATCAGACACAAATGTGGCAACACTGTACTGCACATTGGATAGGCATACTTGACACACATGTACACAACATAACACGTTTGTCATACGCAGTACACCTCAACATGCTACACATAGTGTAACCGGACACCCGCTGCCAGGTCACACTTCAGTATCCCACATGTCATCCACACACCACACATAATATACCTGAGGGGTAGGGGCCTAGCATGGGGCTGTGCAACACTCCTCAACACATAACACAGTCATGTTAGGCAATGCTCCCTATTGGGCACCTCACACACCCTTGTGCAATGTGACTGTGTAATTGTGAACTTAGCCACGGCACTGCGGTTCAGGTACAGCATGCTAGGCGGTGGTCTAGCACACTTTAGTGGCCTTGACTGACCACATGATGCATGATGATGATGGCTAATGGTACTACACCCCATACTGTTACAATGGCCATGTCCGGGATTGATATCCCATCACGTATACATGCACCACTCATCCCGTGTGTGCACATAGCATGCATGTGCTACACCTGTGTCCACAATTATCTGCTACAGACACAGACACTGCAATCAGACATGGAAATCCATGTGACACACAGATAACACATGCAGCCATGGTATGTATACCTGTGTCTGATGGTACACAGGACATTGCAGAGCTTATAATACTTGCACAGAAATGTTGTGTCCATGTACACATTGTGTTCAAGGGTGTAGGCAATCACTGAACATGTACACACATGCACCACAGCCATGTACACTGTCATTAACAATGGCTGTCTACACTCACACTGCATGGACTTGATCAACACTTATTCTGCATGCTGACACGTGTGAAATGACTGTTTGCCTTGTGATACTGTCACCCACCTTCAACCAGTATTGAGTATGATTTGGATGTCTGGTGTGTGTGTATCTGCTGCAGTGAGGAGTGTGTATGTGTTCCTGTGTTCCTGTGTGCATGTGTTCCTGTGTTCCTGTGTGCATGTGTTCATGTGTGCATGTGTGCATGTGTTCATGTGTGCATGTGTTCCTGTGTGCATGTTTGCATGTGTTCATGTGTGCATGTGTTCATGTGTGTATGTGTGCAAGTGTTCCTGTGTGCATGTGTTCATGTGTGCATGTGTGCATGTGTCCCTGTGTGCATGTGTTCCTGTCTACATGTGTGCATGTGTTCATGTGTGCATGTGTGCATGTGCAGATCATAACATGTGATTCCTGTCTTCCTCTCACAGGTGCTGAGGTAGGGGTTGGCGAATGCAGCAGGTGACCTGAAGCCACTGCCATGGATAGTGGTGATGATGACACATGTATTTTGGCACAGGGAGATTTGACAGGGTCTGTCATTGGTCCGCCAATCGACAGTACACAGCGTTCAACTCCATCTATGCACACTCATACTGCCATTACATCCCTCACCACCAATGGCCATAGGGGAGGGACAGCATACATTTGGCATTGACCAGGAGAGTGGGGTACCCATGGCACTTGCATCCCCTCACAGCAGCCTAAGCCATAGACCCAGAATGGTACCACATAGGCAGAGGTCCAGGGGTTCTCGGGGGAGCACCACTGGACGTAATGCCCCTGGCAGGCATGCCCTCACAGGTCTTACGATGACCACTATGTACCGGGCTGTAATGCAGGCTCAGGAACATATGGAACGGTACACCAGGCAGGGACTTAGGGTGCAGAGAGCACATTACACTGCTATCAATGACAGCATCTGTGACCTGGCTGGTGCCATCCGGACGTACACCGAGGTCATTGATAGATGTTGGGGGGAGACAATAGATGCCCTCCACAACATGTCTTCCTCAAGCCAAGACTGTGCGGGATGGTTGCAACGTCGACGTGGACGCATGCCAGCAACAGCAACAGCTGGCAGTGGTCTTGGATGGCCCACAGTTCACAACTGCTCCCGTAGTGGCAGTACCAGCCCCAGCAATGCTGAGGCTGGCCTGTCCATTGTACATCCCAGTAGACCACGTGCACATGGCTCTGGCCAGTCCCAGCAGGGACATGGGTCCAGTCGTCATACCTCTGCCTCTGATGACAGTACCCAGTCAGGGTTGGCACCCGATACTGTCCGTAGCACCCCTGCCAGGCACAGGTACTGTGTCTGTGGCCAGAGACAGTGATCTATACAGCCAAGCAGGTACAGTCTGTGGCTGTCACACAAACCACCGTATATGGCAGCCACATGTTGGAGCTGTGTGCATGCAGATACACACACAATAAGCAAACAACTAGGGCTCACACACACACACACACACACACACACACACACACACACACACACACACACACACACACACACATTACACCAACATTGGCCCATGCTGTACTGTTGTCCCTCACACACACAAAGACATGTCGATTGGATGGGTCAATGTCAGGCTCTGGAAAACAACAAAACGCCCTGTGCATATGATGATACCTGTGCCACCTCCTGTCACCTGCATTATCGATGGAGGGATAGGCTAACATGGTGCTGATGCACAGGGTGACACTATAGCAGAGTAGCAATAATAGCAAGTTGTCAACAAGGAAGTGTAACTACATCCTTGTAGGTATATCTGAGCAGACATTATGCATCAAAGCTCTGATTGTCAATCTAGCATTGTTTACACCACTGTTAGGTCTGGGTATGTATTATCCACCCATGTGCCACTTGGCTGATGTGTGGTGTGTTGCCAGCATGTGTTATTGAGTAGACAGTACGTGTGTGATGTGTGCAGTATAGATTAGCAAGTGTACATCTGTGAACATGGTGGGTGCGCACTGTCTGGATGTACGTGCATAGTGGACACATGGGACGTGTGGCATACCCTGTCGTACACATTGTTAACATCTCATTGCATCTTTCAATGGCCAGTATGCATTCTACTACAGTTATGTACTAACATGGGTAGATGTGTGTATGACATGGGTTGACACTCTGCTGCGGGTGATACCGTTAATATCAGTCAATGATTTGTGGTCTGGTAGCATACACAACCTCAACAGCATGACTATAAGGAATCATTGGATGATGTCCTGACAAATGAAACACAGTAGTAGGGAACCTAGTATCAATTGGATCCTTCCGGTGCTACACTATAACACTAACCAGTGGTGATGATCGCCACCCATTACTGTGACCACACCTGTGTGTCATATAGCCCCCTTAGGTACATGCAGACACACTAGGGATGTGTCCATCCAAATCTGGGAATGCATGGATTGGCCTACAATGCATTCCCTGGATGGGACGCATATCCTACACAAGAGTATCATACAGACAGATACCTGTTGTGTGATACATGCTGTATAGCAGTAAGCCGACTATGGCATAGTCATCCTCATGTACTAAACATACTATCCCGTCAGTACCACATAGGTGGTAGCCCTCAACATGTATGTCGGGTACCATTGTGTACATACAGACCCATGTTATGTCATGTGTCCCTTGGTATCCACATATCCATAGGTATTGTGGAGTCCCAAGGTGTATCACATAAGACATTAGAGGCCTGAATGCATATCCACAAGGCAGTCGTACACCTATAAAGACTGTCCATTCTTGGCAGACTTTGTTGTGTATGACCATGTCTGACATATACCCGAGGCATATACCCTCACTCACACTACTCTTAAGTAACTGTCATGGGTGTGTGTGTGCCACAGATGACCTTGGCCACAGAACATGACAGTGGACGGCCGTGTCATATGCATACATATGTGACCTAAGATCTGAGAAGCAGCGGCACAACCTGTCAATGGAAACAAATGTATTCATGTAGTATGCAGGCTTCACACCTATGTACTGATTGAGGGGACATGTACACATATATATTTGCCATGCAGATACCTGATGTCTGCAATGCACTTACTGTTGTCATCATACTATGTCATACCATAGTAAAAGCAAAACCCACACCACGTTGATCAACAGTGACACACACACAGTCAGTATTTGCAGGATGCGAACCCTTACTTAACTATGTTATGACACTAGCAAGAGACGCACTAACATGGAGCGCTATTTGCTGGTTTCCCTTCTCCTGCAGTATTTGTAGGATGGTGACGTCATCAGACTTTCCAAAGAGGAATGTACCTCCTTTAGTGTTTTCACAGTCTCCAAAAAGGGCACTCCTTTCAAAGACAATTGCACCCATACACTGCTTGCAGGATTCAACCCCCTACCTAGCTATATTACGATATTAGAGAAAGGCGCACTAACACGGCCCACTATTTGCTTTACTGGCTGGTTTCTTTTCTCCTGCAGTATTTGTAGGATGGTGACATCATCAGACTTTCCAAAGAGGAATGTACCTCCTTTAGTGTGTTTTCACTGTCTCCAAAAAGGGCACTCCTTTCAAAGGCAACTGCACACACCCATACTCACTGTTTGCAGGATTTAAACCCCTACCTAACTATGTTATGATAACTAGAAAGAAAGAGACGCACTAACACGATGTGCTATTTGCTTTACTAGCTGGTTTCCCTTCTCCTGCAATATTTGTAGGATGATGACATCATCAGACTTTCCAAAGAGGAATGTATCTCCTTTAGTGTGTTTTCACAGTCTCCAAAAAGGGCACTCCTTTCAAAGACAATTGCACACATACATATATACACACTCACTGTTTGCAGGATTTAATCCCCTACTTACTTATGGTTATGATACTAGAGAAAGACACAGTAACACGGCGCGCTATTTGCTTTACTGGGTGGTTTCCTTTCTCCTGCAGTATTTGTAGGATGGTGACATCATCAGACTTTCCAAAGAGGAATGTACCTCCTTTACTGAGTTTTCCCAGTCTCCAAAAAGGGAACACCTCTCAAAGGAAACTGCACAAAATACACACCCCCCCTTCACTGTTGCAGGATTCAAACCCCTACCTAACTACGTTATGATACTAGAGAGAGACGCACTAACAAGGCATGTTATTTGCTTTATTGGCTGTTCTCCTTTCTCCTGCAGTATTTGTAGGATGGTGACATCATCAGACTTTCCAAAGAGGAATGTACCTCCTTTAGTGTGTTTTCACAGTCTCCAAAAAGGGCACTCCTTTCAAAGACAATTGCATGCATACATACTCATACACTCACTGTTTGCAGAATTCAAACTCTTACCTAACTATGTTATGTTACTAGAGAGAGACGCATGAACACGGCGCGTTATTTGCTTTACTCGCTGGTTTCTCTTCTCCTGCAATATTTGTAGGATGGTGACATCATCAGACTTTCCAAAGAAGAATGTACCTCCTTTAGTGTGTTTTCAGTCTCCAAAAAGGGCACGCCTTTCAAAGACAATTGTACACATACTTACCTACGCACACTCACTGTTTGCAGGATTCAAACCCCTACTTAGCTATGCTATGATACTAGAGAGAGATTTACTAACACTGCACGCTATTTACTTTACTGGCTGTTTTCTTTTCTCCTGCAGTATTTGTAGGATGGTGACATCATCAGACTTTCCAAAGAGGAATGTACCTCCTTTAGTGTGTTTTCATAGACTCCAAAAAGGGCACTCCTTTCAAAGACAATTGCACACATACATACACACTCACTGTTTGCAGGATTTAAACCCCTATCTAGCTATGTTATGATACTAGAGAGACGCACTAACACGGCATGCTATTTGCTTAATTGGCTGTTTTCTCTTCTCCTGCAGTATTTGTAGGATGGTGACATCATCAGACTTTCCAAAGAGGAATGTACCTCCTTTAGTGTATTTTCACAGTTTCCAAAAATGGCACTTCTTTCAAAGCCAATTGCACACATGCACTTATTGTTGGCAGGATTCAAACCCCTACTTAACTATGTTATGATATTAAAGAGAGCTGCACTAACACGGCGTGCTATTTGCTTTATTGGCTGTTTTTTCTTCTCCTGCAGTATTTGTAGGATGGTGCCATCATCAGACTTTCCAAAGAGGAATGTACCTCCTTTACCGAGTTTTCCCAGTCTCCAAAAATGAAACACCTCTCAAAAGAAACTGCACACGTGCATACACACACTCACTGTTTGTAGGATTCAAACCCCTACCTAACGATGTTTTGATACTAAAGAAAGACACACTAACATGGCATGCTATTTGCTTTACGGGTTGGTTTTGTTTTTTCTGCAGTATTTGTAGGATGGTGACATCATCAGACTTTCCAAAGAGGAATGTACCTCCGTTACTGAGTTTTCCCAGTCTCCAAAAAGGAACACCTCTCAAAGGAAACTGCAAAAGACACACACACACCGCTCACTGTTTGTAGGATTCAAACACCTACCTAACTATGTTATGATACTAGAGAAAGACACACTAACACGGCGTGCTATTTGCTTTACTCACTGGTTTCCCTTCTCCTGCAGTATTTGTAGGATGGTGACATCATCAGACTTTCCAAAGAGGAATGTACCTCCTTTAGTGTGTTTTCACAGTCTCCAAAAAGGGCACTCCTTTCAAAGACAATTGCACACACATACTCACACACTCACTGTTTGCAGGATTCAAACCCCTACCTAACTATGTTATGATACTAGAAAAAGAGAGACACACTAAGACAGCGCGCTATTTGCTTTACTGTTTTGCTTTTCTTCTCCTGCAGTATTTGTAGGATGGTGACATCATCAAACTTTCCAAAGAGGAATGTACCTCCTTTAGTGTGTTTTCACAGTCTCCAAAAAGGCACTCCTTTCAAAGACAATTATACACATAGACTGTTTGCAGGATTCAAACCCCTACCTAGCTATGTTATGATACTAGAGCGACACGCACTAACACGGTGCGCTATTTGCTTTATTGGGTGATTTCTCAGCTCCTGCAGTATTTGTAGGATGGTGACATCATCAGACTTTCCAAAGAGGAATATACCTCCTTTATTGAGTTCTCCCAGTTCAAAAAGGGAACATCTCTCAAAGGAAACTGCACACATACACACACTCACTGTTTGCAAGATTCAAACCCCTACCTAATGATGTTATGATATTAGAGAAAAATGCACTAACACAGCATGCTATTTGCTTTACTGATGAATGTCAACCACAGTTTTTAAGTAAAACGGCAATAAGGCACAAACCAAGAACCCATTGCAAGTGTAGGCAAAAACCAAAGCACACTATGAGTGAAGTAAATAAGTAAAATAGATGATTTATTCCACCACACAACAGCAGCAAAAAAAAAACAGCAGCAAAAAACACTTGGACTAAGCGCTTTCACCAGATCCACTGGCTTCTTCAGAGTCCTAATTAACATCCCAACTTGCTTCAAATAAATACTGATGGATTGCCAACATCAATCAATTTTCCAATTAATCAATCTTTAACATCCACAAAGCATACAACTTAAAGCTACATAGAGGTTTAGTAAACCTAGGAATTTTTAAAAATAACGTCAGTTTAAAATTGTTTGTAAATATAAATTGAAAATTAAAATAAAAAATGAAAAATAAAAATGAAAGTAATGTAAAAATAAAAATAAATTTCTTGTACAAAATTCCATTCTTAAAAATGAAATAAATTCAGTACATATGGATATAATTTGCCCTTACCAAACTAACAACAATATTTCATTTCATTGAATGGTTATATTTTATTAACAAAATATACTGTAAATCTTGAATCTAGCCTTCCTAATCTTAAATAGATAATGTTAAATAATGTAGTATTAAATAATGCTTAATGATAAATAAATATTACAGTGAATTACAGATCATATTAAACCTGCCCTGAATTTCAACAAAGGTTTCAAAGAAATATTCTCATTAATCCCAGGTGACCTAGTGGCATTCAATCTAATCTGCCACTCCATTTCACGCAACGCCACATGGTTTTTGATGTCACCTTGGTAATCAGAATAGACCTTGTCAACTATAAAGAACAAAAACTTTTTGAACTCATGACATTTTTGAGAATGTAAGAAGAGTGCGTTATGTTCATCCCCTCTTCTTATAGAACCACAGTGTTCTCGAATTCTTTCCTTTAAGCTTCTCGTTGTCATGCTGACATAGAATGTGTCGCACGACATACAAGTTGCTATGTAAACACAATTCTTAGTTTGACAATTGCACATACCTGGACAAGCAATAGTTCGCCTAAAACCTTTTACAGTGATGTAAGCCCCTACAGCTATGTACCTACACCATTTGCAACAACCACATTTGTTCATGAAGGAACGTCTAGTACCACCCCAGTTTCTTTCCAAAATATCTTTTAAATTAGAACCCCTACTAAAAACTATAGTAGGGGTGTCACCCAATATATTCCTTGTATCCCTACTCAAAAAATGCTCCCATAAACTGTTCAAACTTGAACGAATGCCCAAGGAGGTTTCATTGTATTGTAAAACAAATTTTGGACAACACCCAGAGTTGTTTTCCTCCTCCAAAGCCTCGTTTACATTGTTACAGTCAATCTGGGAGACTTTTGCTTTCAAAATTGGGACATATCTGGTGTTCCTCTTTTTATATACTTCCCGTTTAATTTTGATTAACAAATTTAACGGGTAACCCCTTTCAAGAAATAGACCAATCAGTGTGTACATCTCCTTTTTGTACACTGTGTCATCACTGATTAACTTGGATAGCCGAATCATTTGACCCTTTACCAGTCCCCTCCTTTGATGTAAAGGGTGACAACTTGCAAAGTGCAACATAGAGTTTGCATAACTCGGTTTTCTATAAATGTTGCTATTGAGCCCTGAATCATTTTTTGAAATTTCAATATCCAAGTAATTGGCACATTCTGGACTCCAATTGTATGTAAATTTAAGAAAATCAGAACTCGTGTTCAAATATGCCATAAACTCCACTACACTTTCTTCATCACCCCGCCATAGGATAAGTAAATCATCAAGAAACCTGTTGTAAAGTAGAATGTTTTCAACATAGCTCGAATTAAATATATTCTCCTTCTCCCATGCTAAAAGGACCAGATTTGCAAATACTGGGGCGCAACGTGCCCCCATTGCCACCCCAGTTTGCTGTCTATACATTTCACCCTCAAATGTTAAAAAATTGTTCTCCAGAACAAGCCCCATTAATCCATGACAAATCTCCAGTTTACTCAAATCAAAACTGGAGCTCGAAAAAAGACTATCATAGAAAAGTTTGAGACCAGCTTGGTGGGGTATGACAGAAAACAGGTTGATAACATCTATCGTCAGAAATCCAAAACTGTTGATATCCACCATGTCAACCCCACTCAGTCTCTCTAGACAATGCCATGAATCTTTCAGTATGTGCCCTGCATCTAATATTGCCTTTTTACAATGTACATCAACATAAGAAGCCAAGGGTTCAGTCTTCGAACCCTTTGCAGAAACAATGGGTCGAAACTGAAGATGGTCAGTACCCTTATGCACCTTTGGTATACCAAAAAATTTTGGCATTTTTGGAAATGTTACCACAAGGTAATGGTACTCTTCCTCAGTAATAACACCTTGAAACAGGCTATCCAAAAGGTACAAATCAATCCTTTTGTATGCCACATTGACCTCATGTCTGGAGACTCTACAGTAAGTACTGACATCCCCCAATATTTCCATAACGGCTGATTTATTGTTTCATCAGCAACAAAACCATTATGAAAGAGTCATTAGGAATGTTGAGGCTTTTGTCAGGAAAAATGTTGCTATTAAGAACAAAAAACTCAAAAGAGATAGTTCTGACTACCATCACGGGGTTGCCTATCCACCGGGACGCAATCCCATGGTCAGGACACATACTAGGGTTGATTCCTACCGGTCCAACCGGGAAGGAATTGACGAGAACGAAGGAAATGACATTTTTTTAGAAGAACCGACTTTGCCGCGGAGGTCAGAGAGGTTGCAGAACAGGGGACAGAACCACAACTCGTTTCAGCAGAGGAGTCCGAGGGGGACGAGGAAAAATTTTTAATTCGACTGGACAATTGTGAATGTTTTGTTAATTTTGATGTTTGCAATGACGTTGATGCCCTTATTGGTTGCAACAAAACACATGAATGCAATATTTGTGACAATGGTGTTTTTGGGGGGGGCAAAAGATCTTGTTGTAAATAATACAGTTGACTCGTTGTTTCAAGATGACTGTGTTAATGAAATTGTTGAACACGACAATGTTTTGAACGGAGGTTGTGTCAATGTATTTGTTGAACATGATAATGTTTTGAAAGAAGGTTGTGATATCATTCAGGAAATTGTGGATGATAGGGATTGTGATGTGTTACTTGGAAATGTGAGTTCAATAGACACTGGTCAGGAGGTGTCCAGTGCTATTGATTGTGGAACTTGTATACACATTGAGACTACAGTGGAGGGAACATTGACACCACTTGAGGTGATGAAACATTCTATTGTTAAAGAAAAAGGTTTCATTATTTACAACTACACTGAACTTGTTTTGAATGATTCACACTTTGAATTGTTCAGTAGGGGTGACAAATTTGTACCTAGTTTTAGGTTGGATGTAACACAGTTATTGAAAAATTTGAAACTTTATGTAAGAGAATTAAATTTAAAAATGTATTTTTCTGGGAGTCAAACGGGTGTCATGGATAGAGGGGAAGGGCAGAACACCACGTTGTTGAAGAGAAGGAGTGTGTTTATGCCACCTCAGTGCAGGGAACTTGTTGTTTTTGAGAATGTTGTTGAACATGAGATGAGGAAAATTTGTGGACAAAGGACCTGTTGTGATGACAATCTATCACAGGACGAAAGAGATATACTTCACGACTTTAGTTCTTCAGGACAGTACAGATGTATGAGACCGGACAAGGGTGGGGGGATGGTGATTATGTACAGTATTGATTACACTGGTCAGATGATGGAAATATTGGGGGATGTCAGTACTTACTGTAGAGTCTCCAGACATGAGGTCAATGTGGCATACAAAAGGATTGATTTGTACCTTTTGGATAGCCTGTTTCAAGGTGTTATTACTGAGGAAGAGTACCATTACCTTGTGGTAACATTTCCAAAAATGCCAAAATTTTTTGGTATACCAAAGGTGCATAAGAGTACTAACCATCTTCAGTTTCGACCCATTGTTTCTGCAAAGGGTTCGAAGACTGAACCCTTGGCTTCTTATGTTGATGTACATTGTAAAAAGGCAATATTAGATGCAGGGCACATACTGAAAGATTCATGGCATTGTCTAGAGAGACTGAGTGGGGTTGACATGGTGGATATCAACAGTTTTGGATTTCTGACGATAGATGTTATCAACCTGTTTTCTGTCATACCCCACCAAGCTGGTCTCAAACTTTTCTATGATAGTCTTTTTTCGAGCTCCAGTTTTGATTTGAGTAAACTGGAGATTTGTCATGGATTAATGGGGCTTGTTCTGGAGAACAATTTTTTAACATTTGAGGGTGAAATGTATAGACAGCAAACTGGGGTGGCAATGGGGGCATGTTGCCCCAGTATTTGCAAATCTGGTCCTTTTAGCATGGGAGAAGGAGAATATATTTAATTCGAGCTATGTTGAAAACATTCTACTTTACAACAGGTTTCTTGATGATTTACTTATCCTATGGCGGGGTGATGAAGAAAGTGTAGTGGAGTTTATGGCATATTTGAACACGAGTTCTGATTTTCTTAAATTTACATACAATTGGAGTCCAGAATGTGCCAATTACTTGGATATTGAAATTTCAAAAAATGATTCAGGGCTCAATAGCAACATTTATAGAAAACCGAGTTATGCAAACTCTATGTTGCACTTTGCAAGTTGTCACCCTTTACATCAAAGGAGGGGACTGGTAAAGGGTCAAATGATTCGGCTATCCAAGTTAATCAGTGATGACACAGTGTACAAAAAGGAGATGTACACACTGATTGGTCTATTTCTTGAAAGGGGTTACCCGTTAAATTTGTTAATCAAAATTAAACGGGAAGTATATAAAAAGAGGAACACCAGATATGTCCCAATTTTGAAAGCAAAAGTCTCCCAGATTGACTGTAACAATGTAAACGAGGCTTTGGAGGAGGAAAACAACTCTGGGTGTTGTCCAAAATTTGTTTTACAATACAATGAAACCTCCTTGGGCATTCGTTCAAGTTTGAACAGTTTATGGGAGCATTTTTGAGTAAGGATACAAGGAATATATTGGGTGACACCCCTACTATAGTTTTTAGTAGGGGTTCTAATTTAAAAGATATTTTGGAAAGAAACTGGGGTGGTACTAGACGTTCCTTCATGAACAAATGTGGTTGTTGCAAATGGTGTAGGTACATAGCTGTAGGGGCTTACATCACTGTAAAAGGTTTTAGGCGAACTATTGCTTGTCCAGGTATGTGCAATTGTCAAACTAAGAATTGTGTTTACATAGCAACTTGTATGTCGTGCGACACATTCTATGTCGGCATGACAACGAGAAGCTTAAAGGAAAGAATTCGAGAACACTGTGGTTCTATAAGAAGAGGGGATGAACATAACGCACTCTTCTTACATTCTCAAAAATGTCATGAGTTCAAAAAGTTTTTGTTCTTTATAGTTGACAAGGTCTATTCTGATTACCAAGGTGACATCAAAAACCATGTGGCGTTGTGTGAAATGGAGTGGCAGATTAGACTGAATGCCACTAGGTCACCTGGGATTAATGAGAATATTTCTTTGAAACCTTTGTTGAAATTCAGGGCAGGTTTAATATGATCTGTAATTCACTGTAATATTTATTTATCATTAAGCATTATTTAATACTACATTATTTAACATTATCTATTTAAGATTAGGAAGGCTAGATTCAAGATTTACAGTATATTTTGTTAATAAAATATAACCATTCAATGAAATGAAATATTGTTGTTAGTTTGGTAAGGGCAAATTATATCCATATGTACTGAATTTATTTCATTTTTAAGAATGGAATTTTGTACAAGAAATTTATTTTTATTTTTACATTACTTTCATTTTTATTTTTCATTTTTTATTTTAATTTTCAATTTATATTTACAAACAATTTTAAACTGACGTTTTTAAAAATTCCTAGGTTTACTAAACCTCTATGTAGCTTTAAGTTGTATGCTTTGTGGATGTTAAAGATTGATTAATTGGAAAATTGATTGATGTTGGCAATCCATCAGTATTTATTTGAAGCAAGTTGGGATGTTAATTAGGACTCTGAAGAAGCCAGTGGATCTGGTGAAAGCGCTTAGTCCAAGTGTTTTTTGCTGCTGTTTTTTTTTTGCTGCTGTTGTGTGGTGGAATAAATCATCTATTTTACTTATTTACTTCACTCATAGTGTGCTTTGGTTTTTGCCTACACTTGCAATGGGTTCTTGGTTTGTGCCTTATTGCCGTTTTACTTGAACACTGTGGTTGACATTCATCATTCATCCTGTGGATTCCTGTGTTGGAGTCGGAATTTTTTGTGACTGTATTTGCTTTACTGACTGGCTTTCCTTCTCTGGCAGTATTTGTAGGATGCTGACATCATCAGACTTTCCAAAGAGGAATGTACCTCCTTTACTGAGTTTTCCCAGTCTCCAAAAAGGGGACACCTCTCAAAGGAAACTGCACACATGCATACACACACACCCATACTCTGTGTTTGTAGGATTCAAGCCCCTGCTTAATGATGTTATGATACTAGAGAAAGACGCATTAATACTGCATGCTATTTGCTTTATTGGCTAGTTTCCCTTCTCCTGTAGTATTTGTAGGATGGTGACATCATCAGACTTTCCAAAGAGGAATGTACCTCCTTTACTGAGTTTTCCCAGTCTCCAAAAAGGGAACACTTCTCAAAGGAAACTGCACCCATACATACACTCACTGTTTGCAGGATTCAAACCTCTATCTAACTATGCTATGATATTAGGAAGAGATGCATTAACACGGCGCACTATTTGTTTTATTGGCTGGTTTGCTTTCTCCTACAGTATTTGTAGGATGGTGACTCCAAAAAGGGAACACCTCTCAAAGGAAACTGCACGCATACATACACGCACACACTCTGTTTGCAGGATGCAATCCCCTACCTAACAATGTTATGATACTAGAGAAAGACGCACTAACACTGTGCGCTATTTGCTTTATTGGCTGGTTTCTCTTCTCCTGCAGTATTTGTAGGATGGTGACATCATCAGACTTTCCAAAGAGGAATGTACCTCCTTTACTGAGTTTTCCCAGTCTCCAAAAAGGAAACATCTCTCAAAGGAAACTACACACACAGTTTTCAGGATTCAAACCCCTATCTAACTATGTTATAAACCTGGAATGAGACACATTAACACAGCACACTATTTGCTTTACTGGCTGGCTTTTCTTCTCCTGCTGTATTTATAGGATGGTGACATCATCAGACTGGACATGGTGATGTGTGTACACTTTGTTTTATGCCATTCCAGGTATGGTCCATGTGGGTCAGCAGGTGTCAACAGCTTCAACATGACCTCAGAATCCTTACCTTGTGTGATCTATCTGTGGACATATTGACATTCCGTCATATGTCAACACATATTTATGCACAGCTTCTTGGTTTTGTGGATACTACATGTGTCTGGGATGTTGATAAAGGGCTATTCAAAGTCTATGTGACACATGTGTAGATGTGTTCATTGATGTATGTCCTGGGTGGCTGCCTTGTAAACAGTCTAGCATGTTTGGGAACCATGACCCGCACATGAACATACCACAGTTGGTAGGGTTGTGTGTGTGGCAGCTTCCAATAGCTCTGTTTATGACTGCAACCATGATGGACTTCATGACCTTGCAGACCAAACCTCATAGGCGTACTGAACTTGACTTCCCATGGTGTATTGTGCAGCAACACTTGTGAGAGTGCCATATGTAGCTGTGACACATTCAACGGTTCCACATCCTGTGTAAGGGGTGCAGCTCAGCTGACTGTTCAGGTGCATGATCTGTTTGTTCTGTAGTTTGTGCATGACACATATTGGGAATCAATGTATTCCACCTGCTGCCATGCTTTTGGCAGTGGGGGTAGCTGCTCATCCATTCTACATGTGATATCTCCTGGTATGATGATGTGGACTATTGTCAGTGGGGGATGGGTATGTACATATGGGCCTGTCTGTCATGATGTCAGCATTGACACTCAGGTACAGTTGGCCCTGACTCAGGACATATATGGGTGTACATTGATATTTATGACATAGCTGAAGGAGGTGTCATGATTCAGTCTGGAGTCCTTTTCTGCTCCTCTTTACAAAACACTAACGAACATGAGCACTAATCCCTGTTATACTCTTTTACACGCTTAACACTATACTGATCCTTTGTGATCAGGCTACAGAGTATGTCATGATAATATCCTGGCATGTCCAGGGGTCGGTTTTGTGTGTACTCTTCAGTCCAGCTGGTGGATATTGTGATATTGACACAATGTCACATCTGCCTCATGTACACAGACAGCCCTCTCCCCCTCCCGACAAACTCAGATATATGTGTGATGCACCTATATAGACATACAGGGAGCTGAACTCTCTCGACCCATGACTGGCACAGTCTATCAGGTGGTGAAGGTATCCACGCACACCACATATCAGTCTCACATATCCTCTAACAACAGCACTCAAACCACATTAGCACACATTGACATACTCGGATGCTGTAAATGTACTCTACCTAAGCAGCAGAGACCTCCAAAGCAGACACACACACACCTGCTACCCCACTACAATACCCACATATCACAAAGTTCACAATATCAGTGTGCCACACAGTCACTGCCCTTCGGGCTACACAACACACCTAATGCACTTGTAATAGGCGACACTTATGTTCAGACACACTGACGTACCACTCACCAGCCCTGACAAGGGAATAGTCACTTTGGGCTGTCTGTTGGGTGCCAGGATCTGCCGCATAACACAGGCAGTCAGGTCACTCCAAAGAAAGTACAAGACTGACACCATCATTGTCCATGCTGGTGTGTGTAACCTCAGACGTTACTCCCTGGACCACATGACATGATACATGGAGGTACACTTTGATCATGTAGCCCAGGCCATTATGACCCTGACCTTGTCTAGCATCTTACACCCACCAATTATGATGTCACAGTATACGGACACACATATCACATTTAACAGTTGGCTAACAAATTTGTTTCATTCATAGGGGATACAGTGTCTGTCAGCATATGGTGACATGCTCAACATGCCACGTAGCTTCACTATGGACAGCTTGCCCCTGTCACCCTTGGACTTTAGTATGCTGGCTATGGCTGTTGCTACCACCATAGTGCCTTTTTTAAGCAGGGACCAGAAGACAAACCCACCTCCATAGACATTACAGGTTAAATGAAACTAAGGGTAATGCTGCTCAACAACAGTTGTGTTAACCTTATATTGTGCCACTCAGGACTCTCCTCAGTATGGAGGAGAGCAATATCTGTGCACTGACAGATGCCTGGTTCAGGCACGCTTATGCACACCGGCACTACCAGGTTATGTTTCATGCCATGCTGTCTGACAACAAGACTTGGAACAGACAACACAACTAGGGGGACTATCCTTATACATCACAGATACACACACCTCCAGGTTAGTGGCACTGCACAAAGCATCACAGACCATACATATACAACTACCATTGTGCAATACTGCCTTTCAGTATGTTGCCTGCTACAGAACACACTCCCAAACTCAGGCACCACACTCAGCTTTTGTGGGAACTATGGAAAATATGAAGGTCTCCACAAACACCATTATATTGTGTGACTTCATATACACAAATATTGACTGGGGATACTACTCAAGCCCCGACAACCTCACCCAACAGTCACTACAATTTGTGGACTCATATGCTTTGGCACAACCAGTTAGCACAGCCACAAGGGGGAATACATATTGGACCTGCTCATCACCAACATGGGGACTCTATGTTCCACACCAGTGATATACCCCTCATTGGTAAGGTCAGAATATACATGTATCTCACAGGACAAACATATACCCTCCACACACCCATCCTGGGTAATCTTGGTGAACTTCTCATGAGCCAACATCTCACTTCACCAAAGCAGGGTGGTATCCTTCAGAGATCCTGAGACAGTGGCATATACAGCTCACACTGCTGCATCCTTTACATACACATTCTATGGACACCTAGTGGACTGCATGGATTGTGCTATCCCAAATAACAACAGGCCCTACTACTACAATGGCAGGGGACCTGTCTGGTAGACCCCAGCCATTAATAAGCTGTACAACATCAGGAGGACGCTACTACATGATAGATCACAATCCCAGACTGGGAAGGCATCTGTGATCTGTACTAGCAGACAGCTACAATCACTCATGGACTTTTCTAAGGGCCACTTCTACCAGACAATTACAACTGACATGTAGAACTATCACAAGGCCTTCTTCAGTTATGTCAGGAACCTGGGTGGACACTCACTGATATGCTGTGAGTTACTGCATACTGACTAAACCTACCCTGAACCCACTGGCATTGCCTACATCCTGGCAAACAGGTTCAGTGCAGATGTCTCCCACCCATCCCCCCTAAGGAGCAACTATCCATCCCAACAGAGTATAACTTCCCTGCCATCACACAGTAACAGGTGAGTGCTGCCCTCCCCACAGCGTACATCACAGTATCAATGTGACCAGATGATGTCCCAGCCTGCATCATACACGAGCATCATGACAAACGCAACCCTCACATTACATCACTGTTCAATATCGGAGTTACCACAGGATATGTACCCAAGGAATGGCGTACTGCGACAGTGGTCCTGCTCCACAGAGTTGGTGCCACAATGGACCACAGAAAATATTGCCCTATAAGCCTATGTAGCCTGTTCTGCAAAGCTATGGAGCATATTGTAATAGGACTCCTACAATTAGACATCGGGAACCTACAGACACTGTGTCCTACACATTTCAGCATTGTTGGGGGCAGATCTTGCCTTTTGAACCTGTTTGTATTCTTTAAATGGCTAACAGGTCCATCAACACAGGGACGGCTGTCCACACAGCCTACCTGAACCTTGCAAAACCCTTCAACACAATAACCCACTGGGCCATTATGCATAGGTTCACCAGTGTCAATATGGACACGTCTCACACAATGGATTGATACCTAGATCAGGGATAGCACCCACATGGTCAGAATTGCAGATGCCATGTCTGACTATACACCAGTTACACATGGCATCCCACACGGCTTGATCCTGGAATCTCTCTTGTTCAGTATATATTTGTCTTACGTACAGGCTACCACAGGGGGAATATCGTTGAACATGTTTGCACTTGACTGCAAACTGGGTTCCATGATCAACTCTCCAGCTGCCACATGCATACTCAATCAGGGTTTCACAGAGATGGATGACTGGTGCCTGAGCCATGGCCTACAGCTAAATGCCATTAGTTGCATAGTCATTTCCTTTGGGAGTAACAACATGCCCACACATTACCACATAGGTAGTACTCCATTACATACGGTAGGAGTTGTTAGGGGTTTGGGGACATGACTTGTTCGTACTGTCACCTTTAAAATTCACGTTGCCAAAGTGGTTGGACACACCTTCTATGTGGGCCACCTTATCCCATATGGTTTCACATCTAAATCGAGTGAGGTCATTGTGCCCCTATACTCATCACATCCATGCTTCGTTACAATGCCACATTTGGGGTGTACCTTAAGTGACACCTGCAGCAACTGTACTGGCCACGGAAGGTCCTCACCAAGCAGATCTAGGGACTCACACAGATGCCTTGCATAGTTCAGATGCAGTAACTCCAGCTCTACTCAGTCACTTACCACCTACTCAGATATGATATGTGCCTGTTGTTTACAGATATACCCAAACCAGAAACACTGGACATGCTCCACCTCAGGATATCCAACTCCCTTGGAGCTACACACTCCAGGGATGTATACCTCAGCACAGATGTTAATCGGACATTGTGGAGGGACAGATTCTTATTCCAGAGGCTCCACTCACTACAGAATGTAATCCCAGTTTCACATAGGCAGAGCCACCCACTGACCACCTACTGGAGACATCTTGACTACTGTATGGGTGATTGTATATTTACCCCTGGAATATCTTCTGTGTTCCTGCTAGACAGAGGCACACTAGCCTAAACATACATGGGCTATCTTGTGTGACCTACTATTCACACACACACACACACAGTGTAGTAATCTGACAGGGTTGCGAATGCCAAACACACTCTGGCTAGGCTTGTACATGCCCTAGGGCAGATAGTCTAGTATTGACCTCTGAACCTATGCTAATGTTCATGATGCACAATGTTTATTGCTGATACTGTTTGCAGGTCTTTATCATCTTTGCTTTACCAGTTTCCATGAACAACTTAGGTATCTGCAGAACATATTTGATTATGACAGGGTTCCACTATATTATAGATGTGTCTGTTGTCATATAACTGTGTGCACAGGGTGGATTGCTGTATAGTGACAGGTTCCTGGGTTAACCCATGCAACTGCCAGATATGCGTGGCCCACTGCTGTACTCAGACATGGCCTAAGTGTGTGAGTATGCCCAGTTCTACCATTCCATGTTTTGTTGCCTGACATTTGTCTCATTTATTCAAGTGTGTGAGCATACCCAGTGTGGCCCTTCAGTATGTTGCTATCTGAGGTCCACTACATTTGCTGATGTGTGTGAACATGACCAATATTAACATTTATACTATGTGTGTTGGAAGTCAGGTTCTGTTCTCACTGCAGGACTCACCTTTGTGCCATAACTCAACAAGGATTATGCTGTGCCTGCAGGGTTTCTATGGAATACTTTGCATAGACTTATCAACATTCCATCATACAGGTGGACCACTGCAATGCTGTCATGGTTTAGTGGTTCAGTGCTTTGGCTATAGTACCCAGTATCCTGGGTTTGAGGCCCATCACTGCTTTATATTTTCATACTGAGCAGACCGGACTGCTTAAGGGCCTGTTAAGCATATATGAGCATGTTGGCTTTTGTTCAGCTATGCCCTACTTAGACCAGGCTTGTCCAACATTGCTCAATATTCACCAACATTGCTGGATGTTGCCCAGTATTACTCAACATTGACCACAGTTGTGCTAGTTGGTGTGTGCGATTTTGTTTGCATATACTACATGGTGGTAATTGCTGTTTAGCACTGCTTTATATTGCTTAACACATGGCATTCATGCCTTAGATGGTGCTGCAGGGTTGCTTATGTCGGATGCACATACTACACTCCCTGCACATGTTTGGAAGCAGGTAATGTCAACTTAGGCATCCCTTTTACTTGGTGTGCGAGTCGGAGAGGGGTATAATTTCCAGAGTTCCTACTGAGCCAGTGTATGTGCTATGCATTGCCTCTTTGCCAAGCCCAAAGCATACTGGTCATGCCTCCTTCTGCCTACTGGGGCAGGCTCAGGTTGTTCCTCCTCTGAGTCATGCTGTGCCTGTGATGGCCTTGGCAATGGTGGGGGGCTGTTTGACCCAGGCCTATGCTGGTCCTGCTGCAGCTGTTTTTGCAGGATCATATTATGTAGCATAGTACATACCATGATAATTTGGTACATGTAGTTGGTGAGTACTGCAAGGCTCCAACAGATGTGTCCAGGCACCGGAAGCATGACTTGAGCAGCCCGAACACACGCTCTATTACATTACGTGTTTGTGCGTGTGCCTCATTATGGTGTTCCTGTTCAGGTGTGTGTGCATTTCTCATTGGTGTCATCAGCCACGGCTCCAGTGCACAGCCAGCATCCCTCACTAGGTGACCATGTGGGATGTCCCCATTGGCAAATATCTGGTACAGCTGCATTAGATGCCAGATATGGGAATCATGGTAGCTTCCAGGGCAGCCTGCACACACATTCAGTATTATGCCCTGGGCATCACACATGACCTGGCAGTTGATGGAGGAGAAGCCCTTGCGGTTGAAGTAGACCCTACCCTGCTCACCGGCTGTTGCTTTGATGCATATGTGCGTGCAGTCTATTGCACCCACTACCTCAGGGTATTCCGCTATTTGCTGGAAGAGACGCATATTGCTGGCCAATACCTCATGGCAATTGGGGAAATATACATGATCACCGACATGTGCTGACATGGCATCCAGGAACTGGGTTAGTACCCTGGATGCTGATGCCTGTGATATCCCCATCATATCACCAGTTGGTCTCTGGAAGGTACCTGTTGCTAATATTCTTAGGCCAACACATACCTTGGTTTCCACTAGGATGGGTTCCCCTCTGTTGGTTCTGTGTGTGGCCTGCACAGCTCAACAATTTGCTGCAGGAGGTCACTGTCCACTCTATAGCGCTCCACTATCTCCAGCTCATGTAGCCCCTGGTAGGTTACCCTGGGCCTGTACACTCTTCTCCGTCTCCTCACTGTGGGTTGTCCAGCAGCATTTCCATTGTCACCACCCTCAGCATGTTGCATATGTCGCCTTATAACAGCAATGGCAGCCCCTAACATTTCTTTGTCTCAGTAAAGCTTTTTCAGTTTTCACTTCTATTAGCTTACTGCAGTGTCTGTTGTGAGAAACATAATGGACTGTTGTTGGCAAGGTTTTAAGTGCTAGGCTGGGCTGGGCTAGTGTACTGCCTGTGTAATTGCCTGATTCTGATTGTTTTCACATGCTAGCTCTGCTAGTACTCCCTGGTAGCTTCCTACTGTTTGTTGTGCTTCCTTTTTTCTTTCTGTTTCCTCAGGGGGGAGCGCCGCGCACACAAGTGCAAACACGCGCACAGCAGCTAACACGCGCGCACACATGCTTACACGGACTAAAACTTGCTTATTCGGTTAAAACGCGCATACACCAGCACAAACACACTTACAACTCTTTAAACAGCCTTATACATGCTTACTCCGGCTTAAACGCATGCACTCATGCTTACACGTGCGCACTCTGTCTTACTCGGGTTTACAGGCACGCACACGTGCGCATACCCGCTCAGCAAGAAACATTGGTGTTATCCACAGCATACACCTTCCATTTCTTGGCTTTCCCTAGCCTACCTGTTGACACACCTCTTTCCATGATGTCTATATGACAGCGGACACATGCCACTCTGCTTCAATGAGCTTCACTTCTTTCATACATACCCCCTCATGATGTCACCTATCTTCTACTCTGTTACTCCCCATATCCTACTCCTACACTCCACTGACTGTGCTCATTTGCTATGTTAACTAGCAATTCACTATCCTAACACTCATTTACATAGGATTGCTTACTAATGCTTAGTTACATGTCTTAGACTGAGCTTCCCCCCTTAGCAACCTCTACTCGGTGGCCATCTTGTCTTCAGCCTGCCATTGTACATTACCACATTCAATAAAATCCACATTTGTGGGTTTTAATTTGTAGTATTCTGTGTTTTAGAGTGCAGCTCGTTTGCGCGATGCTGTGCTACGCTTAAACATCGGAAATCGGCGAAAAAAAATTAAATTATTTTTATTTTAATTTTGCATCAGAGAACATTTCCAATGGCCATATATTTGGCCATTGGCATGCTTCCTGCACTGGATACAACCTTTATTTGGAGCTGTCATGGCTCCATTTTGGTATTTGCAGAATGGTACTCAGTTGTCAACTGAGTACATTTCTGCAAATAACACTGCTCTTACTCGGACAGGTTCGGGTTTCCTGAATCGCAAATCTACCTCATTTGCATGCCTTTCACCTGCAATTAAGGTTATTTGCATATCCCAGCCCTGTCCGTGTAAGAGCCGTTTTAGGAGCTCTCTTACACTCCTCTACAGGCTGTTCCTGGATTGCTCGTCGGACGTGATGGCTGCATGGAGTCTTACTCCTTACTACTCTTAGACTCCATGCAAGCCATCCTGAATCCAGCCCATTGTCTTTCAGAACTCTTACCTTAAAGTTTCTGAAACAAACTAGAAGTGTAGGTGAACTGGGCATGCAGAATGATATTTGTTAAATAACTGAAATCAACCATGTATGTGCTTAAAACAAGAAATGTATTATGACAAACTTTTGAAACTCTAACCTCAAAATATATTTGCTACAGGCAAGGATTCTGACAAGCATTATTGCCAGTGATATCTGGACAATATTGCTGTGCCCAGTAGTGCAACACGATATTCCTTAATTTAGAAACATGAGTGCAGAATGCAACCAGCCATCACAGTAACAGATTAATTTCTCCAAATATAAACTCTCGATGAATGTAAAAAATAACATTTCCATTTTCACAATTAATTGTGTAACCCAGAAGTTTACATAGTTGATTGGGTGTCACATAAGCTCCCACAGAGATGATTACAATCAGCCTTGCCACTGACTCATTTTTTGTAACATCTAGAAGCCCAAACAGGACAGCAAAAGATGGTGAAATATGCCTGGGCATGGCAAAGATAGATGATACTCTGCTGGAGGTCTGTAGTGGTCCTGATGTGCAAATTGGTCATCTGACCTGGGTATAGGGGTGAAAGATTAATCAAACCATTTAGTAGCTGGTTCCCTCTGAAGTTTCCCTAAGGATAGCTGGCACTCAGCGGACACAGTTTTATCTAATAAAGTGAATGATTAGAGGCCTTGAGGCCAAAACAATCTCAACCTATTCTCAAACTTTAAATAGGTAAGAAGCCCAACTCACTGGCTTGGAGCCAAGCATGGAATGCAAGCTCCCAGTGGGCCACTTTTGTTAAGCAGAACTGGTGCTGCGGGATGAAGCAAACACCAGGTTAAGGTGCCTGATGCCGATGCTCATCAGACCCTAGAAAGGGTGTTGGTTGATACAGACAGCTGGATGGTGGTCATGGAATTTGGAATCCACTAAGGTGTGCACAACAACCCAAATGCCGAATCACCTAGCCCTGCAAATGGATAGCAGTGAAGTGTCTGGTCCATACCATTGCTGGTACTAGGAGTCAAGGGGGCTATACCATGATGAGTAGGAGGGCTGCTGTGGATGACACTGAAGCCCAGGGCTGCCACAGGTGCAGATCTTGATGGTAGTAGCAAATATTTAAAAGAATACTGGGGTCCGAATGGAGAGATAATAAGTCAGCAAGCAAAGGTGAATAGTATTGCTACAATTGAATTAATCCTCAAGTGTTGCTGATTACCTTCACAAGGTGGACCCTGTTTTTCACAAAATCTTGCCAAGACAAGAATGATATAGAGACTGTATTTTATATATCATATATCATGGACAGAAGAAGGTCAAAAATAAAAAAAAAGATAGCTGGGTGCACAAGATCCAGGATGAAGAAGTGCCCAATCCTAGTAGGCACACTGGTGCCAGGACTGGAAAAAAATAGCAGAGTATAATCCTCAACATATGGAAACATTCCTACAATGGGGCAGGGCCAGGCTGAGGGGAAGGATGGTCTCCCTGTTGTGGAAGGAAGGAAGAAGCAGTCCACAAAAATTATAAAAACTGATAGCCCAAAGAAGAGTCATAAAGATGATAGAGTGGACTATTAAGGATAAATAAGAAATTATGTATTGTTACTATTATGCAAAAAGACCAGAATTTCCAGATACAAGCTGTACAAAAAGATTAAGAGAGAAATTAGAGGAAAGAAAAATACTTCCAAAAAAAAAAAAACTGTCAGAAGACTCAAATAAAAAATTATGTTCATTAATACAACAGATTTGAGAAAAACATTATATAAACCAAGAAACTTTGATTTTTTTGGAAAAAGGAGCATCAGAGGAAGTGCGAAAATATAAACAACAAAGCCTAGTGATTTTTGAAAAGTATAAAAAAATATGGACATGGGAAAGAAAGAGAGATTTGATATGGTGCAATATTTATGCAAAGTCGAAAGCCAAATTAATCAATACAAAAAAGGCAGCCCCAAAGATATTCAAGGAGAAACAAAGGCAAAGGCATCCAGATATGGAAAATTTCACAATAAAAAAAATATCACAAATCTGAAGTTATGGAATGCCTGCGAAGTGTAGGATTTGGTGTAGAAGGTCTAACACTGGTTACATCACAGCATGATAGAACAAGTCCCCAAGGTAAGAAGAAACAGGAACATCAGGAGACATCTGAAGAAGAAATATGGACATGGGAAGGAAAAAAAGATGTAATATGGTGTAATATTTATGCAAAGGAGAAAGCAAAAATAGCAGCACCAATGATATTTGAAGAGAAATACAGGCAAAGGAATCTGGACATGGAAAACTTTACAATACAAAAAATAAGAAGACAAGGAGGAAAAGTGGAAAAGATTAGTAATGGAGAAGATACAGAAATAGAAACTGAGGTTATGGAGTATTGGCAAAGTGAAAAATTCACTGTAGAAAAATTAAATTCAGAAAGCACCACAGCAGGATAGAGCAATAGACATCCAAATTAAGAAGAAACCAATGGAATGGGAAGTAACTGGACAATTGCCATATGAAGATATTTTGAAGCCTTGTGCAGGAAACCAATATAAACATCCACTTGAAGCTGGACAGCAAGGGAAGGAACAGGAAACGGTGGCAACTCTGATGCAGTCAATGTTCAGGAGTGATAGGCCACTGAGTTCCCATATGACAGAGCAACGGATGATACAGGATGAAATTGAAGAGAATGTGCCACAGGAAGATGCTATAGAACTCTCTATAGAATGCCCGCAGGAAATTCAGAACAAAAAATGTGTCCATAGTTTAGAAAAAAAATGAGCTAAGAGAAGGGTTGCTTGATTTTATAGAGATAGACATATTAAAGATCAATGAAAGAAATAGACTGCAGAAGGTCAATAAAACTCAAAAAGTCAAAAGTCTGATAAAACAAATGAATGCAGTAATTAGGACTGTCCGTAGAGATCCATGAGATATAACAGAAGTAAACAGGCTATATTACTGTGCAGCTAAATTTATAATGGAATAAATTCTACCACAATAACATAGGGTAGTAAGGGAAAGGAAGGTGACAAATCAGATACCATCATGGAAGTATCGAATAGAGAAAACTATAAAGCAACTAGGACAAGAAGTGTCACTATTAGAAGACTATATAAGAGGGAACAGATCAACAGAATTACTCAGAAGGATAGACGTGATAAAAGCAGTGCACAGTATTATAATGGATCAGGATCTGTCTTGCACTATTGCAAATAATAAACAAAAAATCTCAGCATAGGCAGAAAACCATAGAAGGTACAAAGAGAAATATAAAGGAAAAGTACAAAATAAGCAATTTATTGATGACCCTAAAAAGTTCTATAAAAATTTGGGAAACAAGGTAAAAGGAATTGAATGACCCTAGAAATAGATACATTTTGGAAAAATATCTATGAAGCTCCTGTAGAACATAAGAAAGATGCTAAGTGGATAGAAGACGTAAAAAAAAGAATAAGAAGTTCAAAGGTACAGGATATGAAATGGAATGAAGTAACACCAGAGAGATTGAGATAAAGTTAAGAAAAACCTCCAACTGAAAAAACCCAGGCCCAGATGCAGCAGCAGTGCCTAACTTCTGGCTAAAAGTATTAACGTCTTTGCATGAAGATTTAGCCATGAGTAAGAACTGTTTACAGTATATGAGCACCCTGAACAGACATCAAACTGGTTAACAACAGGAAAAACAATGCTACTGCTTGAGGGAATCCGCAAGTTATTCTGAAAATTATTGACCAATAACTGCCCTTCTGACAATGTATAAATTATACACCGGAATTGATGCCGACAGAGTTTATAGTCATTAAGAAGAAAATTCAATTGTGGCAATAGAACAAAGGGGTAATAAAAAAGTCATACAGAACAAAGGATAATCTATTGCTAAATAAAGTCACAATGGAGAACTGTAAAAAGGGGAAGAATCTAAGTATGGCATGGATTGACTACAAAAAAAGCATTGATAGTATCTTACATTCATGGATAAAAGAGTGCTTAAAAATGTGTAAGATACACCCTACACTGATCAATTACATTACAGTTACCATGAAACAGTGGCAGACCACTTTGCAATTGAGCCATGATAAAGGACAAATTATTATTTCAGGGATAAAAATTCAAAAGGGGATATTCCAAGGTGATTCCCTGTCACCACTGCTATTCTGTCTTGCCCTTAACCCTTTAAGCTGTCTACGTAAGATATAAGGCCATGGCTATAATTTGGCTCCTTGAAAACAACAAAGTGTAAAGACCTGTCATCTTCTCTTTGTTGATGATTTAAAACTGTATAGTTCATCAGACGAGGAACTGATGAGGAACTGAAAGCATAACTACAAGTAGTCAAAACATTTTCAAGTGATAGAAGAATGCCATTTGTTTTTGAGAAATGTGCAAAGGCAACCTTTAAAGCAGGAAAACTGCAGCACCAAGAAAACATCAGTTTGGGACAAGAATATAATATAAAAGAAACTGAGCAAGAGGGAGTGTATAAATATTTGGGAATTGATGAAGGATCAACAATAAAACATGAACAAATGTGAATAAAACTTATTAAGGAATATTTATGAAGACTTAAATTAATCCTGAAAACAGCATTGACATTTAGGAACAAAATCCAAGCTATAAACCAATTTGTTCTTCCTGTCCCAACTTACAGTTTTGGAGTGATTGACTGGCCCCATAATGTGTTGTCTAGATTAGACAGGAAAACAAGAAGGATGCTTCATGCTCACCAAATGATTTATACAAATCAGTGCATACTAAAATTATATATTCCCCGTTCCAATGGAGGTATGGGCCTCCTTGAAACTGATTACATGCATAGATCTGCAATTGTGGGACTGCACACATATCTGCTGACCTTACAAAACCCAAATAGAGTGAAGGTTTTGAAACATGAAGAGAATAAATTGAAGATGACTTCCCTGCTTAGTTTAGCAGAAGCATATCAGCATCAACCAGGAATGGAAATTAAACCACAAGTAGATAAAAATCAGGCAGCAACTAAATATGTCAAAAAAAAAAACAAAACAAAGAACATAAGCTAAAGGATCAGATGAGAAGGCAAGAAATGTGGAAAATGCATAAATATAGTTGCAAGTGTAGAAAACTGCTGGAAGAACATCATGTTGATCAGGATCGAACACAGTAATGGTTAATGAGAGGCAAATTAAAACCAAAAGATGAAAGGTTAATACTGGTGGCCCAAGACAGAGGGCTACGTGCACATTGGTTTACAAAGTCCATTGAATATGTGGGAGAAACAGACAAATCTAGGTTTTGTAAAACAGGTGGAAACAGTCACACACCTTGTTGCTGGTTGTGACATACTAATGGCAGAAGGATTGTATACTGAAAGGCACAATAATGTGGCGAGACTGTTGCACTGGGGATTGTGCAAACATTATGGTTTTGAAGTGGCTGAAAAGCACTGGAAACGCGAACCAAAAAGCATAATAGAAAAGGACGAAGTCTACATCTCAAGGAATCAGCCATTACCAACAGTTCAAAAGACAGATGTGAGAAAAACAGATACAGTGGTCCATGAAAAGAAGACAAAAGTATCCTTGATCATTGAAATTGCTACACCCAGTGACTACAGTGTCTTGCATACATACATGAGAGACACAAAGTCATAAAATAGTAAGATTTGTAGGCAGAAACAAGAGCAATGTGGCAGAAAGATACCCAGACAGTTCCAATAATAGTAGGAGCAATGGGTTTTATAAAAAAGAGTCTACAGTTGTATTTAGCTATGTTACGAATACATGCAACTCCATACGAATTGCAGAAGGAGTCATTACTGGGCACATTGCAGGTGCTGTTAAGAGCACTTTTGGCTGACATCAAAGATTGAAACAATACTAGTTTCATGAACTTTATTCGTACTTTGACTTAGGAATAGGGTCCGTTCCCATCATGGTATTAGAAACCCAAAAGATTTGGAGAAATTAAAAAAAAACATTGTTTAAAAACAGTACCAACCTTGACCATCTTGTTTAAAATACTAGATCCCCCAAGACAAAAGATTACAGCTTCTTTTACTTGTCGGGTCATTTCTTTCTTAGCAGTAAATTCACCAATTGTTTCTGAACTATCACATCCCCCTGCTAAGATGGGCCCCACTCTGTTCATCCTCTTTCCACTTGGGCTGACTTCACTACCCTATCCTAGCCTACCTCCTATTCCCTCCCCCTATACTTATACTACATTTAAATTTAGTAAACACCACCCAGCAAAACAACAACTGATTACATACACATCACTCAAGACTCACACTTCCTACACACACAAATCAAAACACTGCATTATTTCTTCTCTTTCTCCTCCAACATGTTATACATCATTTCACGCCTTCCTTCCTTCCACATCACTTCTGCCCATACATTGTACACATCACTTCCTGCCTCCCCCCACTCATTACTACACATAATTTCCTAAACATTAACACCTTACTCAACCCCCACACTAATACAAGACAGACAACTTTCTTGACATTCCTCAAGTTTACTCTCCCTTCTACTACATCTGTACTATCACTTATCTGTTTCCTTACCACAGACACAAAAACTCACTCATAGTTTTCTCCACCTTTTTTCCACCTTCCTCTGAAATGTACTCTTCTTTCTTAGCATAGTCGTACAAAACTACTCATACATTTTGCCACCTATTACCCTACACCACTATGTGACTACCCAACAGACATACTACTTTTGTTTCATTTATCTACTCTACCCCTCACTCTAGCACATTCAAGAACAAACAGATCTCTTCATGTTCTCACAGAGCCTGTGTCACAAACTTTCGCTGACCACAAGCGTCTTACACACCAGACAGTACATCCCTAACATTATAAAACCTGTACAAATGCTCACGGCTTACAAAAACTTCACATTTCCCCACTCGCCTCATATCACATTCATCAGTTCACTCATCTCTTTTATCATCTATGCTCATCATTTAACTTTTGATACTTCTAATCCTATCGACAAACTCAACCTCATTCCTACATTTTTCTATCTCCCACCATAAAGCACTATGTCATAAACAAAATACAACATTTTGCACCCATAAACTCTCTCCCTAAGATATACTGCATCACACACTTTGAACTCCATAAAAATATCCATCTAAATACAAATACCTTGCAGAGAAAAATTGACATAAAACATAAACTCAAATACAAATGTCCCCATTCCAATAAACACTTTATATTAAAACTGAAACTAAGTTGAAACACACACACACACACACACACACACACACACACACACACACACACACACACACACACACACACACACACACACACACACACACACACACACACACACACACACACACGCACTCACGCACTGTTCACCTGCCCCACAAATAACACATAAATATCCAGTCTATTTACATTCTCATCTCAAAAGGTGCGGGCTTACTATTTTTCAATATGAACCTTAGAAACATATGCAACAAAATATCATATTAAAAAACAGACATCACCCTACACTGCTCAGATATATTAGTCATTACAGAAACTTGGCTAAAACCAGATATAAAAGACAAAGAAATTCTCCTACCAGGCTTCAACATCCTATGAATGGGTAGAAAAAAGTAAAAAGACTAGTGAAGTAAAAATGTTTTATAGAAATACCCTTGAACTGACTCCCCATTGCACCCCATTCCTCATTTTAACTAGGCAGAAATACTCATCTCTCTCTAAAGCTAAATAGTAAAAAGAACATTTGCATAACAGCCCTATGTATGCTCCCACAGTAACACTATTAACACCATTGAAGATAGCCTGTGCTGGATAGCCACCAATATAAATCTTGAACAGCATACTGAGAGACCTCAATATTGACTGGCAACTAATATGCTCAGACGCCCCCAGTTCACCATAAACCTATATAAAGCCACTCAACTTATCAGTGTCCCAGATTGGCTTAATAAAAATACCAGTACAGTAACTGAACGGGATTAGATTCTCACCTAATCTCCGAGCAAAATAATCACCAGTTGTTGCCTACCAGGTACTATCAATGCCCATCTTCCTACCTTTACTATAAGGCAGCAAAACAATACCCTCAGGTAATCACAGAATAAACAGATATGCAACCTTAGCAAATTCCTGGTACAACTGATTTTTTTTTTCAGTTCCATCCTTCAGCTATGTAACTGGGATATACTAAAAATTTACCACTAGAGGAAACGGTCTCAGAATTCTAACCCAGTACATACACATACATCTATGTATATATATATATATATATATATATATATATATATATATATATATATATATATATATATATATATTCCTGTTTTTATGACTAATTCATTATATTTTCGCAAATTAATTTTTCTTCATAAAATCATATTTATATTCTGTATTTAATCATTTCTTTGCTTTTATTCTTCCGAGAGAGCATAATCAGTTTTTTATGCTGGGTAAAATGGTCATACTAATGCAGTTTGTTTTTTTCATTACGTAATTGGGAGGAATTTAATGAAGCATACACAGACTTATTTTCCATGTAGGCACAGTGGCACACTGCTTACACGAAAGTAAGCAGGTGTGCGATCCAGGAAACAGAGGTGAGGGGGCGTGCCAAAATGGAAGTGTCCATGGCATGCAAATCACCTTATAAGCAGGTGAATTGCATGCAAATGAGGGTGGTAGAGTGATCCAACAAGCAGATAATCAGTCCTGCAGACCCTGTGTTGGTGTTCGAAATCTACATGGAAAAATTCCATGTGCAGGATGTTAAACAGAGAACAAGGGGTGTAAAGTGCAGTAAGAAGGGCAGAAGTAACATAGCAGACCCATATATGTGCAAAAACCATCCACTGTACATCCAAAACCTAATGAAAAATAATTTCAAATATTTTTTTTTTTAATAATCAGGTCATGTTTGCATGACATGCCGCAGTGCATAACTAGTCTATTAAGAAAAAAAAATTATAAAGTGTAAAAATGAAAATTAGTAGTATGTGATAGTAATGCAATATAGGACCCTATACGGAGTATGTACAAAGGTAGACTGCTGAGGTTGCTAACAAGGCAGGGCCTGGAATTGTGTAGTTCCCAGGTTGTGTGCATGGACTTCTATGCAAATGATCTGGGGTTACTGAATAACACAAATGGGTATCCGTGTCCACAGATCCCATCAGTGTAGACTGTACCTCTTTGTGTGGAGTGCCGCTGTGCTGAGCAAGGTGGTGTGTACACTAGCTACTAAACTTTGTTTACCTTCGGGGCATGCATTTGAGTGCATTTGTGCAGTGCACTGCCATGCTCAGCAAGGAGGCATGTACAATGGCTGCTGAGCATCATCGCACATGTTTGCACAGGGTGCTGCAGTACTGAATGAGGAAGGGTGTTAAAAAAATTGCCCGAGAAAGGCAATGAGATCTTAATTACTGATGACCCCTGTTCCACTTGAATTAGGGCCATTAACAGTCCTTAATGATGTACCTGCAGGTAGAATGTATCATAGGTAGCCAATCACAAAGGCTGCACCTATAGCAGAGCATTATAAAGGTTGCAGAAACCCTGCAACCTGATTTCACCCCCATACTCTTCATCACTGGAATACAGACTTGGGACTTTTAACTGAACAAATGCTAGGGGCTGCTGCAGGTCTGCTACATATGTATGTGCTAGATGCTGAGGTCAATGCCACTGCTGCTGCTGACCATAGGATTCGACTAACCTTCCAGGGGCAACATGAGCTGGAGATTGTAGAGTGCTACTGGGTGGACAGGGACAATACTACCAGAACTCACTGAGCTCTTCCGAGCTCAACTCAGACCCACAGCCAACAGAGAGGAACCCATCCCAGTGGAAACGAAGGTATGTGTAGCTCTTAAGATACTAGCTACAGGTACAATCTAAAGACCAACTGGGGACACAATGGGGGTCTCACAGGCATCAGCATCCAGGGTACTCCACCAGTTCCTGGATGCCATGCTACCACATGTCAGTGGGCACATATATTTTACCCTCACCCCTAAGGCAAGGGTCAGCAGTATCCAACACTTCTACCATGTAGGACACTATCCTGAGGTACTAGCTGCCATAGACTACACTCATGTACACATCAAGGCACCACCTGGTGAGTAGGGTAGAATCTACATCAACCACAAGGGTTACCACTCCATCAACTGAGAGGTCATGTGCAATGCCCAGGGCATTATCATGAATGTGTTTGCTGGCATCCCTGGCAATTATCATGACTCCCAAATCTGGCGTGCATCACAGCTATACCAGATGTTTGCTAGCAGGAACATCCCACACGGCCATTTACTGGGGGATGCTGGCTACACACTGGGACCATGGATGATGACATCCATCATAAATGCACACCCACCTGCAAAAGAACACCATAATGAGGCACACACAGAAACTAGGAACACCATAGAGTGTGTGTTTCGGCTGCTGAAGTCACGGTCTGGTGCCTTGATATATCTGGTTGAGCCCTGCAATACTTTCCAGCCACATGTGCACACATGTTCACAGTATGTGCCATGCTACATAATATGATCCTGCAGAAACAGCTGCAGCAGGGTCAGCAATGAGAAGGGATACACAGCCCCCCACCAGTGCCTAGGTCACCACAGCCACACCCACAGGGGGAGTCTGAGGAGGAAAACCCTGAGATTGTCCCTGTAGACAGATGTAGGCATGCCAGGTATGCCCTGGCCTTGGCCAAGAGATAATATATAGCACATGCACTGACAACCTAGAGCCCTAGGGACTGAAACCTCACTCAGACTCACATATATATTAGTAACAATGATGCCAGCCAGCTTACCTCACCATGTATTGGCTGTGGAATGCATGCATCAGACAGAGTTAGCCCCAAACTATAGGTGTGTCAACTTCTGCATTTGCAAGGTAAGTCACACAGCTACTCACCACTTGTAAGGGGTAGTAGAATATGGTAGCATATATATGGACCTGCTGTATGTATGCAAGGGAATATAGTGGGCTACTGGGCTACTTGCAGAGATCTAATAGCCACTTGGGACAACAGGTACTTTGTCCAATAGTATGTGTCCCATAATATTCACTAGTCCACATGGCTGGAAACCCCACTACATTATTCAAGGGAGATGCCAAACAATGGGGGGTCACAGAACAGTCACATGACTGTGTATGCCAGCAGAACATGGGTTGTTCATCCCCCACCCCAACTCATCAGTGTACCAATATAGCTGCTGTAGCAGTATATTTGCAGTGGTATATTAGCAGATCACCCAATATTCCAGGGCTGTGACATAAAGACATAATCTGGCCACATGTTCTATGTTTCACATAATGTAGGGGTGACAATGTATATGTGTGTATGCTGTTGATTGTGTGATGAATGACACATCCTTGTCTGGGAGCCTGTGTGGCTCAGGAGGCTAGGGACATTAGCATGGGTGATGGCGTTGATGGTTTGAATCTGGCAGTAGCCACATCTTTTGCATTTGAGGTATTCGTATGGTGCTATTCTCACAGACTGTCATAATCCCTCAGTCTGTTACCACAAGAAAGCTGGACAAAGCCAGAGTGAATGGGGGGACAAAGGGCCAAACCTACAGACAATTATACATGCTCTGACTAACCTAGAAGGTGGCTAGTATAACACCAGGGTTGCAACTGGTCAGATTAGCTGCAGGATGTAAAGGCCAGCACCTAAATGCCTTAGTAGTAACAATTCACTGACTGCATTTTACAGTATAGTACCGGAAAACTACAAATGTATGAGGAACAGAGCTGACATATGGGGCAAAATGGACATTCTGCAAAAACATGTATAAGGAGAGATATGTAGACTGTCACCTGTGTGTAGTGTTACTTCATGTACCCCAGTCACATCATACCTCTCAACCTCTTAAAGCAAGACATCTGGCAAAAGCCATGAATAAAAGTGGGACAAAGATCAACAAATAGGGACAAGTTTTAAATATTGCTCTTACAAACGTAGAATGTTGATGGAATAACAGGTCTTGCATTATCATGAATCTCCTGATGTGTATGAAGTCTGAAACTCAAATGTCTGTCATTATTTATTAACTTCAATCTTCAGTGATATGCCACTAATTTGCCAGAAAACCACAATGTTATATAAAATGGATCAAAAATATGAGGCAAAATTCTGGACAGTTTGTGAAGCTCTGTACAGTTGTTAGGTATGAGTCCCATATTAAGGTCAGTAAACAGTTGGGGAATGCCTTTGACTATATCAGGGAAGTGCAGTACTGTGGTAACAGGTGCAGCAGCCAATGGCATGCAGCATACATAATCTCGGACTGAAGTAGAGGTAGTTCTGGCCTAGAGTTACCGTGTTATTACTGACAGTCACACTGGGCATGCTCCTACACTTAGCTAACTTGAGCCCAAGTCTGCTGCCTCTTCCGCTCAAAGACCTGCTATGTGGACATATGTCTGTACATACATACAGCTACATATACATATCTGTCTCTCCCTATCCCTCTCACGTTTGAACATTTGATTAGTGTATCTATCAGTATGTGGCACATATATATATATATATATATATATATATATATATATATATATATATATGTATATATATATATATATATATATATATATATATATATATATATATATATATATATATATATATATATATATATATAAAGCTATATAAGAACAGTTAAGGAGACATCCCTGTTATACACATTTATATAGATATCTGTGAGGATGTACAAATGTCCCCACATACCCCAGAATGCTGGTATTATTTGCACTTACACCTCACAACAGTTGTCCTATGGAACCAGACCAAAGCCACAACAGTACATAGTGCATTCACCCACAGACCCCTCTGCCTGTGGACTGTCACCTTGTAGACAGACACAGGTACCCAGGTGTTGTAATGTACAATGGCCACAATGCATGCCTTGGACAGGCCATATTGTTCCTGGCCACATGTCTGTCTATCAAACTGCAAACAGACACATATGGCCAGAATGGTAACTTTACACACATAGCAGGGATATTGCCAGATATTCCATTCCTAGAACACTATATACAATAACAGTACTAAGCAGTATCACTCTACAGGCCACACAAACTATCTAACACAAGGCCACTTTGCATACTCCACAAGCACTGTGTCTGCATCCACATGTGCAACAGACATAACCTGTGGTGTGTGCGATAAGTACTGTGAGCTGTAGTGTGTTATAGTAGATAGGAGTTCTAATCTCACATCATCCAAGTGTGTGTGTGTGTGTGTGTGTGTGTGTGTGTGTGTGTGTGTGTGTGTGTGTGTGTGTGTGTGTGTGTGTGTGTGTGTGTGTGTGTGTGTGTGTGTGTGTGTGTGTGTGTGTGTGTAGAAATATCCTCATGTAGCAGTATGGACATGCCCATATGGGCTATCTCCATGCAATGATATGTATTTTATGGCCCTGTGACTGGCTGCTGGCCTCTAAATCTCCCTTCACTACAAGGCCTGCTGATGTTATCCACCTTAAGATCACTGGCTGACAGTCTAATATCAGATAATCTCCATAGCACATATGATAAGTACTGCAAACTGTAGTGTATAATAGATGTTAGTTTGAAATTCTGATCTCACATCATACAACTATGTGTGTGTAAATATATTCCCTTGCAGCCCTATGGCATGCCAATATGGGTTATCTTCGTACAATGGTTATGCATTTTATCGGTATGGGACTAGCTGACGGCCTCTAAATTGCCCTCATCCACATAAACATAAATAATGTCTGCCATCTTCTAGATGTGTATGTTCAGAAAGCCCAGGTGACATGTATCGAGGGTAGCAGACCTTATCACAAAGTATGAATGCATAATTACACTGACTGCTCCCATTGTCCCTGATACACTGCTATACACATATGCACCTAGGGAGCCATGCACTTATAATGCCTTACCCTGCTGACATCATATGTCTGCTGTGCCACCATGCCATCCTGTGCCACTGTATTGCCACCATGTGTTCATTGTTTAACCCCTCAGACACCTGGTACAGACACATACACAGATCTGTGACACACCTGTAATTCTGTAACTCTACTGCCATTCTAACATCATGCAACAAAGATACATAAAGTTTGATGTAAGTCATGACACATGCCAACATACAATACTTGTAGTGGCCACAAGTGCCATGGCAACACAATATTGCACTACACAAGTACTTGGAAAGTAATATAGTCACCCTGTGCATCAGACACATATTTGCATTTCCCTGCATCTATGTCATGGATGGCAAGGATGTGGCACAGGTATCATCAAATGCACAGGATGTGGTGTGGGGGTGCCAGAGGCAGGTAAGAATGGCCATGGAGGAGGCAGGTTAGAATGGCCATAGAGGAGGTGCCATGAGTGTCTGTTGGTAACCTGCATGCAACAGTGGTGTTTGAGTGTGTGTGTGTGTGTGTGTGTGTGTGTGTGTGTGTGTGTGTGTGTGTGTGTGCAGTCAAGCCCAGTGCTAGCCCTACATGTGTGTATGTTGGACAGCTGTGGACTGTACATGGTAGAGTGGACAGCTCTCTGTCTCTGGCCACGAACACATGAACTGGCTCTGCCAGGAGTAGCACTGGCAGCACCATACCCAAGGTCAGATGCGGTGCCAGTACCTGATGACTGCAAAATGCTGGGGCTGTGTCCCACATGGGATCACCCATGACCACGTGCCCATGGCATTCCACTTTGTGGTGTGGACAGCACACTTCTCTCTGTAGCACTGTAGGTACTGCCAGTATGGGAGCATTACTGTGTATGGCCATGTTGTCTCCCAGCAGATGGCTTTGCTGACCCTTGTCCATGTGTCTGATGCCCAACTCCAACCAGATATCCCAGCACAGATATTGTGTGATCAAAGAAAGACACTGACTCAGCCCACCATCTATCCACAAGAGCAGGGAACTGATCCAGGGTGTCCCCAATGCGGTGGAGGCAGTTACAGATGTCAGACTGTGCTGCATCCATATCCCTAAGCATCCATCTGGTGTTGCATTCAGAATGTGCCTGTGCCTTCATGTTGGACCGAAACATGCAATGAGTGACCTGTGATGTGACACCTGCAACAGGTGGTGGATGGACAGCCACCCCCTATGAGCACCCCTGTCAATCTGCCTGTGTGGGACCTCACCAGCTCTCTGGCTATGACCAGTGTCTACACTCACTGAAGCCATAGTTGTCACACTGCCCTGTTCAATGTCACTACCCTGACTGTCCACTATCTGTGGCCTCTGGGGACTGGGTATGTGTGGGCATACTGGCTGTGTACAGTGACAATGAGGGCAGAAGAGGGATGTCAACCTCTGGGACAGAGTCAGCCATCGACAACCCTGCCTGTGCCTCACTATGGCCAGCATCACCATCAGCATCTGATGACATTGACATCAAGTTATGAGGGGGACACACTCTAACCCTCCCGATCACCTGTGAGAAGCAAAACAACAGCAGTACATTACTACTTGCACTATATGTATGGCAATCCACACACACTCATACCGATGTGGATCCACAACTGCATTACAAGTCCAACATCTTCACATCTCTGCTCTCATGCACAAAAGACAAACTCATAACAACATGCACAGACAAGTCAAGCCCATTATAACATGCACATTAGCTACATCCAGTTAACGTTCCCAGTACAATACACCTGTAAGGCATGCAATATAACAGTGTATGTGATAGACCTAGACATAACACCCAGTCTACCTATATTGAGAATTATATGCCAGTAGTAGAATCATTGCCTCAGGTATGTACCATGAGTTTGGGCCTTTGCCCCCCCACATTAATTATGGCCTTGTCCTGAGTTCTTGCTGTAGGAGGTTGACAGGTATGTTAGGAATGGCTCTCAACCAAACAGAGACAAATGTCAACAGACACAAGGGCTTAGCCAGAGAACATCAGGGACATTCAGGGTCAGTTTTTCAATGTAAGAACTAATTATGTGAGACATGGACAGAATGAGAGGAGGTGAATTACAGTACATTGTTTGATGTTACATAGATGTACACCCTCCCTTATTGTCACTATGTACTACATGTAATCCACTAGCTTTCCTAAAACAGCCAATCTTTGTAGCTGGGATTGACAGGGACAGAGTTGAGATGTGATTGAAATCAGGGACAGTTGAGAGGCATGTATGTAGGTGCAGAACAGCAGAGTATCAAAGACATGTTATCACCATAGATCTAAGATAGGCTTACTGCTCTAATCCCAATTCCCCATACCTCCATCCTCCCATCTGCATCCTGTTATATGTAGAAATCTATTACATATGTAGTGGAGTGCAGTACTCCTTTCTTAAAGTTTGCTTCAAGTAATCTTTTGATAATGCACTCTCTGTGTGTGTTAAGTCTCATACAGACCTGTTGCCCATAACCAGCTACTTGCCTTTGTAAGGTACTGCTCATTAGTAGGTAATTGCCCCTGCACCAGTCTGTGGCTCAAAACTGCTAATTGCAGCCAGAACAGCTGCATTGCACTATCATTAGCCAATGACATGCCACCACAGTGCAATATATAAGGCCTTCATATCGGCCTTGGCCCCTGTCTTAGTTTCTGAGATGGACATTACTGAGGTGTGGAGACTACAGTGTCACAGAGGGTAGGTACAAACACAGTCCACTGTAGAGATTTATAACATATGTCCACAGTTTTGCCTCATATGTGTAGTTAGTATCCCATACCATTGTGGTCATCTGGCTGTGCACTGGCAATCATTGTGGGTTGAGGTCTGTAAGGGTTGACAAACGTGTGTGTCACACTGCATACCCATCAGACTATGCATGTTAGTGCAATAGCTGTAATTCTATCAACTTGCTATCTTTGTAGAGACAAACTGTTACACATGTCCCTATCTGTGGGCTTTTGCCCCACCCCTCATTAAGTATGGCTGTGTCTGGATTCCTTATTCTAGGAGGTTGAAAGGTACAGTAGGTCTGTAGAAGCCACCTTTACATACAGCTGCATACTGCTGCAGCCTACAACACATAGGGGAGAGTGTGAGCATTTTGGTGGACAGCAAGGTGTATGTGTAACTGTGACAGGTGTGTCAGGCCTGTCATTACTGCAGAACCAGGTCAAGGGTATTCTATGCAGTGCAATCAGGGCATGTGCTTAAGGTTCTGCAACAGTTTGACTAACAGAGTAGTAGGTGACATATAATTAGGCTATATGGATATGTGCATTGTGTCTCTGCCTGCAGGCCTTTGTCTTGTAAAACTAGGTAGCAGTTAATTAAGTTCCAGTAACCTGTGGGAAGTAAGATTTAATGACTCAGTCATTACTTGCTGTCTTCACAATAATGCAACACAACACTGGATTCGAACCCAGAACTGTGTGTGGCAAAACGTATGGCATACAAGGCATTTAACAGACTGAGCTACTGAGACACAACAAAAGCAAGCATATTTGCAGGATATATGTGCATATATACAGGCTGTGAGAAACATTTCCACATCCATGAGTATGTGTTTGGCTTTATATAATTGTATTTCTGCACCAGGGTCTCAGTTGTGCATGTACTTTGCTATTGCTGCCTTAGCAGGTATCTTTCCACAAGTTCCTGATAAAAGGGCACATATACCCGCTATCACAGGCCTCACTTACATCCATCAGTATGTCTTCATTATTATTTATTATTGCACCAGAGTCCAGGGTACACTCACAGTTTTAACATTAGTTTTTATTTCACTTACATACATAATGTCTGTAAGTAGCAAGTAGTATGTTTTGATGGAAACACCTGTTTAACCTAAACCTTGTGTAGTGTGGTGGGGTAATGCAGTGTGCTATAATTCAGAGGGGCCTGGGATCAACACTTGGCAGAGGTGTATGCTCTCTACATGTGAATAACACTGTAATAGACACATATATACATTAAAACACTTTAAAGGTCATTTAAGCTGAGCTAAGCGAAGTGGCACAATGTGCCACTCTGTGCAAACCCACACTCAAAAAAGGGAGTGATAGGAAAGTTGTGAAATTGGGGCAAGCAGGGAGAAAAACAATGTGAAAGGCTGGTAGGGATGTGCAGGACAGGTGTAGGAAAGAACCATAGCTGCCCATTTCTTGTACAGCAAAGCTGTGCATTTTGACAGGTTTTGTAGATGAATTTGGATTCTCAAATCCAGAGAAAGGGGTGAGGACAACATAAATATGTTGTCAAGCCAATTGGATCAAATTAGTTGTGTCCAGTGGACATGTGTATGAAATGGAGAGCTATGTATGGGACGATATTTTTTTTGTGGTACAGGTGCCCATTTCTTTTAAGGAGAGAGTGGAATACTGGGGAAGGGACTTAGGTACATGTGAAGAGGTAAGTTGGGTAGGAGAGGATGCAATAGCAGACAGACAAGACAGTCAAGACCACAGACAGGAGTGGTGTGTGTCACATGAGGGGGTAGAAACCTTGGACGGGGAGGGTGTTGTGGAAACAGAGTCGCATATGCCTCCAGACAGCAGCAGCATGACTTACATCCCCACCCATGGGCAGTTGACACTGTGCCCTCACTGAGCCGAAGGTGCTGTGCTGCCGGCTGGACACCAGGTCCAGCCTGCCCCACCAGGTTGACCAGTGAGCCCTCAATCTGGTGCAGGCAATGTTTATAGGTCCAATGAATGATCCTGTGCACCATGACCAGCAGTTCCTATTGGGTGACTGCAACTCCTCCTCCACTGTTCCCAGGGTGAGGCTGGGGCCTGTCCCCTGAGGTGGTTTTACCTGATGCAGCAGATGGTGCAGGGTCAATAAATGGGGCACCACTGGCCTGGGTCCCAGATGTGCTAGGACCCAGTGCCATGGCCAGTTGAGGCAAGGTAGGCAGATCACTGGGAACCGGCCAACCCTGACATTCTGTGATGATGGAAGTATAGCAGTAAGTATAGGTTAGTTATGAACAAAATACAGTAATAACAGCTTGCCAGAACAGTGGAAATAACCCAATTACATGTCAATGCATATTATGTGAAACACAACAATAAATGACAGAGCAGTCAGTATGTTAACAGCATGCCAGCAGCAGTTAGAGCATAAGACCAACAAAATAGGTAATTCAACAAGATATGTTAATATGCAACCATTATAATACATAACAGTAATAATACACATGCCTAAAATACAGGTAATTTAAGAATATATGTGAATAGTAAACCATAATCACTGAATAACAATAACAAAGAACTGAAGATAAGGGGTGGGGCGAGAAAGGAAAAACAGTCCATTAGTACCATTGTAGACTATTTACTTGACAACAGTACTACTAATATCTACTCTATGGGGCTGTCCTTTCTTTATGTGTACCAGTCCCCTATAGCTGCTGTAGCATGTACATACCTCTCAAGCTATTTGCACGGGACAATATTGGCCAGGCAGTAACAACTGCAGGTACACAACTACACAGAACACCTGCACATCAGGGGGACCTATATAACTACCAATGTGTACTGTGGGCTGATGTAGTGATACTTTGCAAATTAGGTAATCATTCCAATGGTAATCCTATGACAGATGGATTATGCACTACTATTTACATTATGTGACAGCGTGACACTTGAGAAACATGTATGTTTACAGTACAGAAACTAAACACCTATCCTGCCTTGCTTGGCAGGGATGGGGATAGAACCCAAAAGCAGTGACTGCAGAGGACATTTTCATGGGTTGTATGAATTGGCTGCAGCAACTTTGAACAGACACTACAGGCATACAGCCATGCCAAGATTGCACATTATTTATTTCATTTTATTTGATTATTATTATATTTATTTCCTTTATGTTATGCTGTACCTTCACATTCTTGCTAATGATTTTAACAGTCTGTGACATCTAAACACACAATTATTTACTCAGAATATGGGGTACCTCACCCAATTACCTGTAGTCCCTGTGGAGAGAGAATCTGTAAACATTATGTGAACAATACTGTAATATTTAGTTCTACATAGCACTGGATTCTAACCCTGGTCTGTGTGTGGGAAAATGTAATACAGACACTGCATTTAACAAACAGAGCAACTGAGCTACTGCTGACTACTGACTGATATTTGCCTAGAGATCACATGGAACCACAATATGACCTGGTAGTACTACTACAATTGTATACTAGACTGCAGTGACAGTAGAATACACATGCATGAAATGCAAGCATGGCAAAGATAGTAAGCAATCTATACATTAGTATATAAAATGCAGGTGTACACAATAAATTGTTACTGGCTTGAAGTATCTGTGAAATCAACAAACAATATCAGATAATGGAGTGGTCTACTTCACCCACATACCTTGTTTACCTGCTGTTTACAGATGACAGAGCATTATATGGACTATATTGGTCTAGACACAGCCTTTAACAATACTATATGTGCTAAATAAGATGTGGCTGTCATTATATTTGCATGCTATAGTATAGCTATATTAATACATATTAATTTCCCCTCAAGTGTTTGGCAGTGCTCTGTACAGACTCAGACACCTTGAGTGACATTTTTCCTGTAAAAGGAATATATAAGGAAACAGCTCCAGCTGTAATAATACTACCCCTCCTGGCATGTCTAAAGGTCAGTGCCCTGTGCTTTCTCCTATTGACCTGGTGAACTTGGGCATTCTGAGGCAGTGAAGCAACTGCCTCATGTACATAGACAACCCTCTCCTCTTACCTCCCAACACTCAGGTTTGTGAGATATGTACTTATATATCCAAGCCATGCACTCTCAAGCCAAGACTGGAATAGCTGGTCAAGAGGAGAAGATCAACACCTGCACCACACCACATGCAACACATAGCCCTTGGGAACACCCACCATCACAGCTCTCACATAAAAACACAAACCACACACCCACCTTTGCAGAGGATCTCAATAGAAATCTACCCAAACAGCAGAGACCTCCAAGGCAGAAAAGCACTCGACCACCACAACACAGCACAAACTACAAGACAAGTAGCTCACCTACACAGTGTGCCCCTCAACCTAAGCCCCTAAGGCAAAACAGCTTGTCAAATACACTAATCATAGGTGACTTGATAGTGAGGCATACTGATGTCCCACTCACTAGGTTGAGAAGATAACAGTCAGCTGTCTATCAGGTGCCAGAATCCGACACATAAAACACACACTCAGGTCAATCCACAACAAGTACAAGCATGACTCTGTCACTGTCCATGTGGGTGTGAATGACCTGAGATGCACCTCACTGGACTACATGAAAAGAGATATGGAGGAACTCTCGGATTATGTGGCCCAGGCAGGTATGACCCTAGCCCTGAGCAGGATCCTACCATTGCCAAGAATTATACTGCAGTACAAGCAGAAAATAATTGACTTCAACAATTGGATAAGTTTCTGGTGTCATTCTAAGGGGATCCAGTATCTGTCTGTTTGGGATGATATGATTCACAGACCTCGATGCTTTGCCAGAGATGGCCTGCATCTGTCACCCCTGGGTTTCTGGATACTGGCTAAGGCTCTTGCCCCCCATAGTGCTTTTTATAGGTGATGTTCCAAAGACCAAATTACCACCGTAACAGCTATAAATAAATGCAATCTGGGGGTCATGGTGCTCAATGTTAGAAGTCTAAATCTCAAGATGCATTTTCTCAAAGCACTCCTCAAAATGGAGAACACTGACATTTGCACTGTAACAGAGACCTGGTTTAAAGCAGCAGAAAGCATCCCTGTACTACCAAGCTATAACTCATTCCACACCTCTTGGCCCTGGAACATGGACCAAAGTTCCAAAGGCAGTAGTGTCTCCTTATTCATAAAGGATATGCACACCTCCAGACTAGTAGCCCAGCATAATGCATCTGAGATACTTCAGGTACAACTAACATTGGGTAAGACAACGATTCAGGTCGTAGCCTGCTATAGGTCCCCAGCCATGTCCCAAGTCTCTCGCTCCACATTCCTAAGCACCCTGGAAACTATTAGGGTCCAACCGAACACTCTCATACTAGGTGACTTCAACTACCCCTCCATCAACTGGGAAAACTACGAATTCACCAATACACTGGCCCAACGCTTCTTAGAATTCAATTAAAATGTCCTGGACCAGGTCATTCTTACCCCCACTAGAGGAAGCAACATCCTTGACTTGGTTATTACAAACATGGGCAACCATTGCTCTACACCAATAGTCAATGCCTCCCTGATTAGATCTGACCACAAACTAGTCACCATGGAAATTCACATCTCACCCACATCCCCTGCCCCGCAAAGGTAACCGCCATGAAAATCTTCTCCAAAGCTGATTTCGGGCTCCTAAAAACAGATATGGCTAACTTCACAGCACCCATGTCAGTGGAAAATAGATGCATGACTGCCGAATCATACACCAATGCAGTGTACAAACACATACTTAAATGCATGGAACTAGCCATACCCAACAGAACCAAGATGCTCTCCTCCAAAAAAGGAAGCCAATCTGGTGGTCCCCTGCCATTAATAAACTCTACAACAGAAGGAAGAAACTGTTGCAGAAAAATGTGAAGTCCCAAGAGTAGAAAAACTCCCTTATTAGTCTCAACAAAAAGTTGAGATCCCTCATCAAAACCTCTAAACCCAGCTATGAAGGTAGAATTGTGGCAGACACTAAAAACAAACACAAAGCCTTCTACAGTTATATCAGAAATCTCCATGGCAATACCCAGGTTTGCTCTGAGTTATTTCACAATGGTACCTCCTATACTGAGCCAACAGATATTGCCAACATACTGGCCGACAGATTCAGTGCCAACTTTACCCCTCTCTCCCCCCTAAAGGACCAATCACAATACTGGAGGAATGACAGGCACCCAGCATTACTGCAGCACAGGTTAAAGCTGCATTGTCCAAGGCCAAGAATACAGCTTCCATGGGAATCGACAATATGCTTGGATGTGTTCTACATGAACTACAAAGTGAACTGGCACCACATCTGTGTGCCCTGTTCAATCACAGCCTCACCTCAGGCTTTGTACCTACCAAATGGCATGCTGCTACAGTCATACCTCTCCATAAAGGTGAAGTGACTACAGACCCTGGGAATTATCGCCTCATTAGCCTGATGAGTCTGATATGTAAGGCTATGGAGTGCATCATCATGGACCTAATTAACAAGGATATAGGGAATCTCCAAACTCGAAATCCCAAGCAATTTGATTTTGTGAAAGATCATGCCTGCTCAACCTGGTTGACTTCTTTGAGTCAGTCACCAGAGCTGTGGATGATGGCAAGGCAGTTTATACAGCCTACCTCAATCTGGCCAAGGCCTTTGATACCATTCCCCACTCAGGAATTATTGATACACTCACCAAACTAAGCATCAACCCCTATATCACTAGGTGGGTTGCAAATTGGGTCACAGATAGAACCCATAGTGTGAAAACAGTGGATTCCATGTCAGACTGCCAACCAGTCACAAGTGGAGTCCCACAGGGATTGGTCCTGGGTTCTCTCCTGTTTGGCATCTACTTCTCAGAAGTCCAGGCCAACACGGAGGGACTCTGGCTGACCAAGTCTGCAGATTACTGCAAGTTGGGAGTCATTATTAGCTCCCCAAGTGATGTAGACATCCTACAGAAAGGCCTCACTGAGACCAATGACTGGTGTTGAAACCATGGCCTTAAGCTTATTGCCAAAAAATGCATTGTCATCCCCTTTGGGAAAAACTCAATTCCCACTAATTATCACATTGATGGGAGCTCACTGAACACTGAAGGCATTATAAGAGATCTGGGGACACAGGTTGACAGCAACCTCTCCTTTGATTGCCACTGTGGTCAGAAAGTCCTTTTGTGTGGCATATCTCATTACCAAGGGTTTTGTATCCAGGAAGAAAGAGGTCATTATCTCTCTCTACTCTTCCCTCATTAGGCCAATCAAGTATAATGCCCCATTTGGCATGCATCTCACTAGACACATGCAACAGCTGGAAAGGCCACAAAAGTACCTCACAAAGAGGGTCCTAGGCCTTAAACACGTCATACATGGACAGACTCGAAAAAGTCCAGCTATTCTCTGTCTCATATCTTCTACTAAGAGGGGATCTCTGCTTGACTTACAAAGCCATGTTTGACTCAGCTCTATTAGAAATGCTACATCTAAAGAAATCCCAATCCCTCCACACCACACACTCCAGAGACTTCAACCTCATTACCACAATCAACCAAACATGCTGGAGGGACAGGTTCATAACCCAGAGACTGCCCATGCTCTGCAGTAGGCTTCCCATACATGTTAAGCAGAGCACCTCACTGGCCCTCTTCAAGAGAAATCTTGATGAGTGGATGGGAAATAAAAATTTAACCCCGGGGATCACTCCAATGGCTCTACCTGATAGAGGCACTGGGAACTAACATCGGGTGGCACAATACCAGGGCATTTCTATGGGCTAGGCTTGTAAAGGCTCCAGGGCCATTAGCCTAGTACACACCTATGAATGTATTATAGTGTTATACTTGACTGCAGCACCTTCCTGTACAACCTGAATGCATACAGTTGTACTGCAATGGATAAATCAAGACAAACCTGAGGTACACAATTTACCTTGCTGTTACTGGTAGTGGTTCATGAGTTATTGCAGAACAGTTAGAATTATTCATTTCTTTAAAAACAGCTCTAATTCCACATTTATTGCACTACAGACTTTATTGTATATACTTTCTTGCAGTTTCTGATACTGTTTCATGTTTTTATTTAACAACAGTTGTCATTATTCAGGTCTTGTAGTGCAGCTCTACTTCCACAGTTTTTGCACTACAGACTATCTTGCATATGCTTTAATGCAGGTAATGCAATTATTTCATGTTTTATTGCACAACAGTTGGCATTATTTATTTATTGCACTACAGTTCTAAGTCTACATTTGTTGCAATAGAAACTTTAATTTACATACTTTATTGCAGGTAACGCTTTACTCTTTCTTGCTTATTTCACTACAGTTAGCATAGTACATCCATACTTAACACACTTACGGTGCAACCTAGCAAAGTGCCCAGCATGCACCTCAAGGTTGTGAGCCCTCTTCTCTGCAGTTGTTGGGAGAGACGAACACCATTATGCATACCAGTTTAGCAGACATTCAGATTAGATATTGGTGTTACAGAGGTAAAAGTACTTACATACATGTGGGACATCCCCTACCTGAAATTATGGGACCTAGGTGTCCAAGAGATTACCTTTCATCTCTTCAGATCATCATAGTGGTGATGACACTATTCACCTGTGCAGAGGATACCAGTTGCACTGGTGAGGTCCCTTGCTAGCTGGTCTCATGCCTCTGCCTTGTACTCTGAACCCTGGTAACATCCCTGCAGATGCCGGCTTTCATGGTGCTTTACAAGGAGTCCAACCATGACCCTGGACTCCAGGATGCCCCAACACTGTGCCTGAAAGGGCAAACCTTCACCAATGCCTGCCATAGTGTCCTTCAGAGACAGAGCTCCAATGGATTATGCTGTATTCCTGCCTATTGGGCTTAATATATCCTGTTTTCCCTCCCTTACATGCTATTGGGCAACATTTAAAAATGTGGCATGTTGTCTGGCAGCATGCACACCAGTGCAGGTGAGCTGCAAAGTGTGAAAACTCAAAAACCCATATGTTTAGCAGTGCTTAGCTGTGCGCAAACCAGCTAAGCAGAGCTAAGCAGTAAATAAATATTTTCAGTCATTATTGTGTTTGTGTGGTGCTTAGCAGGCTTAACAGAGCTTAGCAGAGTTCAGTGGAATGCAGCAAGCCAGAATTTAAGTATAAATGGTATAATTTGTATTTAAAAAATAAATGCTTATTTTCCCTTCCATGTATTCAAACCCTGCACCTACTGCTCAGGAGGCTGTACCTCTACCCATTTAAGCACTGCTGACCAGCATGCCATTCCAACCCACTCAGCTATGCTTAAACATGTCCTTTAAATAAATACTTAATTGAATTTGGTTTCTATTTTTAGATGTCTGGCAGGTGTCTCAGCACCGCTTAAAATTGCTGCGCTCCACACCATACCTCACAAACATCCTTTAAAAAAAAACACAACAATAAAATAATTTACATTATATAATTGGACAGTGCAAGGAGTGTCTTACTCATCTGCAGACACAGTTGACACTACATCCCTATACTGATTCAATAACTGTGTTTCACGTCTTTCCCTCAGCAACACGCCTTGATTAATATGCATGGCAAGCTGCCGAGGGGGAACCATGTACACAGACATGGTAACATTCCATGTAGGCTCCACACTGTGTCTACAAAGAGTTTATTAAGTCCTGGAGATTGTTTATACAATTGAATCTATGTATGTGATTAACCTTTTTGGCCCTCTTACTTGGTATGAAGTGAAAAAATTCCATTTTTCTCTTTTCATTTTAAATGTTCCCTTAATGGCTCTTTTATTCAGCTTGACATGCTTGAACTCCTTTGTAAAAAAGTATGATATTTGTAATTATTCCTTCTTCTTTCAACAGTACAAATTATTCATTCAAGCAGATTTCAGGGAAACAATTTGAAAGATCTGTTAAGAGTCTAGGCAATTTATAAATATTACTTTGTGAATTATTTCTCTATTTATAGGCCCAAATTTTTGACCTAAAAGTCATGATTGATATTTTGCCTTAATTACCCTTAACATATCACAGTTTTTTATCTTAGCAGCTCATGTACTGCTTTTTCAGTTTTCGTATGTCTAAATTTCCATCGAGTCCCCCTGTGGTGTTACTGTCAGGCCATGACACTTTATTATTTGCTTGTTTTTTCAAAATACCATGGATATTCTCAACAATAAATATTTCTTATAGTTTTCCTCTGTATAAAACCAGCCTTATAACTATAGTTTCATGTGCTTATGTTTCATTAAGCTATGTTTATAAAATATACCATGTATTATGATATATACATCACTCACTGACTTTAATCTTTTGCTTCTTTCTATAACTATCAAGTGAAAGAAAGTTCTGTTGTCAGTAATTTTTATTACTTTAAACATATCTTGTTTTTAAACAAAAACAAAACCATTGCACCAGATAAAGTCCAAACCAAACTTCAAAAGTGAATAATGTAGAATCCAAGCAGGCAAAGGACACACACAGCATAAAAGACCAACGTTTATTCAATAAAAATGTGTGAGCGTTTTCACGTAGTCCTACCACGCTTCATCAGTCATAAAACTCTATTAAACAATACATGTTACTTATTAATGGAAAATTATCTCTTCCCCTCATGTCTGAACTATTATTCTATATTAATATGTCAACCTTGTTTCTACTACTACATAACTGACCACTGGTTCCATAATTATTTGAACAGTAAGTACATTTAGAATTTGCTTCAACTTACTGATCCTATTACAAATTGATAATATCATTCTAAATTATTCAATAACTGCTATTTATATTGTATTCCTATATTATCTAATCTATTTTTGAATTAATTTTAATCTTAGATGCTATACCATTTTCACATAAATGTTATGCCTTCTACAAGTCTTCCAAAAATGTTTTTCCTTCTTGCAGATCCCACATAATTTTCCTAGTCAGATGGGAAAACTATTTCCTCATTAGTCATCTATGTTTCTCAGAGGTTTAAGATGCCACATTTTTGATAAAGTAGAAAAAGGCACCATCTTTTAATTTATTCTTCCGAGACACTACATTCACTTATATACTGTTCACTCTGCCCCTGGTCTATTATTTTAATCATCAACTAGGAGTTTACTTATTTGAGAACTGCACTACACAAATTCCTGTTTCATCAAACCCTCTCAAGTTTTACCACACACATCCATGCTTCCTAATTGCCAAAGGAGGTTTCTGTCTTCAGGACAGAGAGGTAATAACTGACTTCCAAACCAAACAATCTAACTGACTGTACATTTTAAGGTCTTGATTTTACTGAATATATCATTACTTCCTACCAAAAATCATTCAATTCATATTTTTATGCAAATTCAATTTCTAGACTTATATTTAAAAAAACTGGATTGAGTAAATTCTCAATGTCACATGAACCTGCTCTATTTCTAAGTCCAGTCTAAGTCAAACATTGTACATCAAATGTCAAATATTTCCTTTTCATATCTCATTTCTTTTCTCCTTTCTAGTAATAATAATATTGTTTCCCAATAAAAGTAAATTCTTCTTTACACATTGCATCATTTATTTTACTTATTTATTTTAAATTTGTTAACCAGGTCAGTGGAATGATCCAGTAGTCATTTTAACCATGACCCAGGCCTTTGATAAATACAATTCATGTAACAATAAAATATAGACAAATAACACTCATTGTGAAGTGTAATAGAAATCAAAATACATAAATCATCTATTTTACTGAAAATTTATTTACAGGTTAAAGTAGTGCAATTAGGATAACTTGTTACTACTAAATATTCAGTATAGAAAGGAAATTGTGGAACTAGTTAATTAAGTAGACAAACATCAAATACTTTACTAAGAAAGCTAGAGCAGTGTGGTAAAAGGAGTGAATGGTAAAAGAGAGAAACCTATAAAAGAATGGCATAAGAGGCAAGTTGGTGTTTTGTAAACAACTGTATTCATTATATTCATAATGACAATATACATCGACAGGCTTAGTCCAGAAAGTTGAATATATTTGTGCAACAGTATCACACACATTCATGCTTTCTAATTGCCAAAGGAGGTTTCTGTCTTCAGGATGGAGATGTAATAAGTAAAGCAATGCTGCTACAAGTTGCATACATTGTGAATACATACTATAACCATTTCAACTTTAAGAATAAAATGCTATACAAATGACAAAATTATAACAGACTAAAAATATTAAGTTGTATCGACCAAACTATGAGCAAACTATTTTACTGAAAATTAATTGTTTTGCCTCACAAAGTAGTTGTCTTACTGGCATTATTATATTCAACCTAAGAAGAGTGAATTTGGATAAAAATAATGAAGTTTAACCCCCCTGAGCCATATGACACCTCAAAAGCATTTGTCTGGCCTACTTGCAGATAAACGTTCACACAATTTAGAGTGGTGACTATGACAGATGAAGAATCAGAAGAAATATAGATATATACCTTATTATAGGCAAGGATATGGAGGCAATATACAGTTTGTTTTCATTCTCAGAGGACAAGAGTGCTGCATATAAGTCAGCAATTTGTAAGCTCATTTTTCTATGTCAGAAAAAAATTCAATACATACAAGGGTTTTCTTCCACAGATGCATACAAGCAAAAGGTGAATGGTTTGAAGCTTTTGTAAGCTGCTTGTTCAAACTGGATGAAAATTGTGAGTTTAATGGCAGAATGGTAAGTTTGAAAAGAGGCATAAGTCTGGTCAAAGTAAGGGAATGTATGGCAAAAAGAATGAGTGTAAGCTTGTCAAATGCTTGGGGTGTAAAATGAGCAGCTGGAGGCAGAAGGTGCGACAGGTGTAAAAGGCTGGGACATTTTGCTTTCATTTGTAAGTTAAAGCTGATTAAAAGGGTTGCTTCAGAAAATAATATTTAGAAAGCATTATTCTTGGGTATGAGTATTGTATGTGATATTGAAGCAGACCATCATGTGAAACTTCTTATTTATAGTACTCAACTGATTTTCAAGACTTATATGATGGTCATTGTTACTGTTATATTGCTATTGAGTGCTACAGCAGAAGTTTCTCAAAGTATCTGCAGATGCATGAAGCAGAGATTGAAATCTGTAGCCCTGCAGATAAACAGAAGTGCATTGGTAGATTTCTAGCTATGTCTTAATGGAAATGGTGCAACTTTGAAATTGTGTTAGATGGTGTGTCCATATATAATCTGCTCAGCATTAGTGCAGCTTATGAGATGGGCTTAGTGGCCAGGATAAATTTTTCTGTAGATGTATTTGGTGAAGTTGATCTGCTTAACTGTGAACCAGTGAGTCTATATCACTTCACAAAGTGTCACTTGAAACGCTGTTCACTGAATTCCCCTCATGTGGGGGGCTACTCCCCCACAGCCGAGCTAATTATATATATCAACTCTGAGATCACCCTACAGTAGGGAAAGGACAAATTTCCTGATCCTCACTGAATCGTGATCTCAGTAAGAACAGTTCGAGGAATGGCATGTTTTATGTAATTGCACTGATGAACTGATTTTTCAATGAACTGAAAGGGACTCAAACCATTAAGGATTAAATTAAATTAAAACAAAGTTGTAAATGCCTTGACCACACCTAAGAGAGTGCTGTTCTCTATGCAGTCTGAAGCAGGAGTTTACCATAAAAAGTGTGTAAAGTATTGGCATAACAGAAAACTAAACCAGCTGAGTGGCATGCTCCAATGGCCTCCGTAATTAAGAAAAATGTCTCTGTATACACGTCTTGATTTAAAAAGGCTAAATGATACAGTTGTGTAAAAAAAACGTATATTTTACTTACAGTAGAAGACATATCATCCAAACAAGTTAATGTTTAAGTGTTTTCCACATTAAATGTTTCCAGTAGGTTCTGGAAAATACCTTTAGAGGAAGTAAAAACAAAAGCTGACAACCTTTATTAGTCCAATGGGAAGGCTCTGTTTCAAGAGGCTATAGTTTGTTTTAACCTTAGCACATGAAATATTTCAATGTAAATTGGATCCATTTGATCAAAAAACTCAGTGGTATTGGTGTTGCCATTATGGATTACTTTCTAGTATTTGGTTCAGATAAATAGATACAAAATTTGCAGTTGGAGTCATTTGCCCAAAACTATTAAAAACTCAGGATAAAATGATGAGAAATATTGTTTTGGAAGGACTGGGTTCCAGTACTTTGGTCACAACACAAGTACTGGTAGAATCAGACCTAATGCAAGCAACAGCTAAGTTACATAATCTGTTCTGTATAATTGAAATAAGTATAGCCATAGGTGTGATAACTTCTTGGGCATCCTTGCAGGAAATATCTCAATTGTGCTAAGTCTATTGACAGAGCTGCTAAGGGAAGACATACCCTGGTCATGGGAAAATGCTCAAGCCCAAATTTTCAGTAATGTAAAAGAAATAAGAACAATTCTAGTGCTAGCCTCCCATGGCACCACTACACCAACGGTTGTTAGTACAGATGCTGGCAGCTGTCATCTAGGTGCAGATTTACTTCAAATGAATAAACAAGTGTTATATTCACAAATGTAAAAAAGTGCCTTGCAAGCCTGTGGGTATGTGAAGTGTTCTCCATATACTAAACCCATAAAAGTTTCCATCTCCATGCTGACCACAACTCTCTGGTCCCTCTAATTAATTCTTATGATTTAGATTAATGCTGTTTTGCAAAGACTGATCTTGGCAAGACTGTTAATGTGAATGATAAGGATCAATGCCAGCCCAATCTACATGTGCAGAAAACAATTAATTGTTGCAGGCATGTTATCCAGAAATCGCATGTATGACCAATCATTATCCATTACTGAAGAGGATGTTACCTCCTATGTGCAGAGAATAATGACAACCAGACCTATGACTACTAAGAGACTTGAAAAGTTAAAGCAATCTACCCAGAGTGACTATAAGTTACAAATTCTTATCCAGCATCTTCAAAATGAATGGCCAAATGGCTGTACACAAACAACATATCATATGCAAAAATACTACATAGTCAGAGCACAACTATCAGACAGTTATGGCTTATTACTGTATCAAGGCAAAATAATTCTTCCCTGATTACAGCAAACTGAAGTGCTAAACCAAATACACTGCTTTCATTTATTTATTTAGTTATTATTTGCATGTGTTTACTGGGAAAGTCCAAAGCAGCTAAAATAACCCTTTTCAGCTGATGCCGGGTTGTGGGAGGGGTTTCCACAAAAATACAAAAATATAAAATGCAAGTACAAAATTAGGGAATTGCAGAATACAAAAAAATGCCTTAACATGTTATACAATTTATAAAGAATAAAAAACACATCTAATGTTGCCGTACAGTTTAAAAAATTAACTAATAAAACAAAGCAGAAAGATGAGGTAATGTGAAATATGCATCTTAAGTAATACAAATCTGAAATTTAACAGTGAAATGTTTCTAGTACTTTGTAACAAAATACACTGCATGAAAATATAACAGGTATGGAAATGGAATCAATTCAAACTACTTGTCAGACATAACCTTCTAACATAGTAAGGGAGTGAGATTTAATCATCAACATTGATTCACAAGAATAAGGATGAGTCGAAAAATTGGATGAGTTAGACATAAAAAAAAACAGATTTAGGATGTGCTGAAGTCAACAAAAAATCAGAAGGTATTGACAGACAGCTTTTCACTTTGCTTGGTGTAAAATCAGAGGGAATTTAAGAAAAGAGGAATAAAATCTGTAGAGTCATTCTACAATTTGACAACACATGAGTGGATGAGAAAGAGTGAGCTTTGTGATTTGGACTGGAAATCTATAGATCTGTAACACATTATAGGTTCACAGGTGTGTACTAGGCTAATGGCCCTGGAGCCTTTACAAACCTAGCCCATAGGATTACCCTGGCATCATGCCACCCAATCTTAGTTCTTAGTGCCTCTGTTGAGTAGAGCCACTGGAGTGATCCCCGGTGTGAATTTTCTATTTCCCATCCACTCATCAAGATTTCTCTTGAAGAGGGCCAGTGAGGTGCTCTGCTTGACATGTATGGGAAGCTATTCCATAGCATGGGCAGTTTCTGGGTTATGAACCTGCCCCTCCAGCATGTTCTGTTGATTGTGGTAATGAGGTTGAGGTCTCTGGAGTGTGTGGTGTGGAGGGATTGGGATTTCTTTAGATGTAGCATTTCTAACAGAGCTGGGTCAGACATGGCTTTGTAAGTCAAGCAGAGATCGCCTCTAAGTAGGCGATATGAGACAGAGAATAGTTGAAGTTTTTTGAGTCTCTCCATATAGGACAAGTGTTTAAGGCCTAGAATCCTCTTTGTGAGGTACTTTTGTGGCCTCTCCAGTATTTGCAGGTGTCTAGTGAGGTACATGCCAAATGGGGCATTGTACTCGATGAGTGGCCTAATGAGGGAAGAGTAGTGGGAGACAATGACCTCTTTCTTCCTGGATGCAGAACCCTTCATAATGAGATGTGCCACATAGAAGGACTTTCTGACCACAGTGGCAATGTGGTGGTCAAAAGAGAGGTTGCTGTCAAACAGTGTTCCCATATCTCTTATAATATCTTCTGTGTTCAGTAGACTACCATCAATGTAGTAATTCAAGGTAACCGGGTTTTTCTCAAAGGGGATGAAGAAACATTTTTTTAGCAGTGAGCTTAAAGCCATGGTTTTGACACCAGTCGTTGGTCTCACTGAGGCCTTTCTGTAGGATGTCAACATCACTTGGGGAGTTAATAATAGCTCCCAACTTGCAATCATCTGCGAACTTTGTCAGCCAGAGTCCCTTTGTGCTAGCCTGGACTTCAGAGATGTAGATACCAAACAGGAGAGGACACAGGACCGAACCCTGTGGGACTCCACTCGTGACTGGTCAGCGGTCTGACTTGGAGTCAGCTACTTTCACACTGTGGGTTCTATCTGCGAGCCAGTTTGCAACCCACCTAGTGATATAGGGGGTTGATGCCTAGCTTAGTAAGTTTTTCTATGATTCCTGAGTGGGGAATGGTATCAAAGGCTTTGGCCAGATCAAGGTAGCCTGTATGAACCACCTTACCTTCATCCACAGCTCTGGTGACTGACTCAGAGAAGTCGACTAAGTTGAGCAGGCATGATCTACCCTTCACAAAACCAAACTGTGTAGGATCCAGAGTTTGGAGATTCCCTATATCCTTGTTTATTAGATCCATGATGATGTGTTTCATAGCTTTGCATATCAGACTCATCAGGCTAATGGAGCAATAGTTCTCGGGGTCTGTAGTCGCTTCTCCTTTGTGGAGATGGATAATTGTAGCAGTGCGCCATTCGGTAGGGACAAAGCCTGAGGTGAGGCTGTGATTGAACAGGGCACACAGGTGAGGTGCCAGTTCACTCTGTAGTTCATGTAGAACACAGCCAGAGATACTGTCAGGTCCCATAGAAGCTGTATTCTTGGCCTTGGACAGTGCTGTTTTAACCTGTGCAGCAGTAATACTGGGTGCCTGGCAATCCACTAGTATTGTGATTGGTCCATGGGGGTGGGGGGGGTAAAGTTAGCACTGAATCTCTCCGCCAGTATATTTGCAATATCTGTTGGCTCAGTATAGGAGGTACCATTGTGCAATAGCTCAGAACAAATCTGGGTATTGCCATGGAGATTCTTTACATAACTATAGAAGGTCTTGTGGCTGTCTTTACTATCTGCTGCAACTCTAATAATACATTAGTATTAATGAGGAGTGAGTTATGCAAACATTAACTAATTGACAATATAGCATTTTTGTACTGGAAGTGGCTGAGTGTCAGACAGCCTCATATGCATTAGTGAATATGGGACTAGCCTGAAACAGCTAGAAGTAGGGTATAAATAGGGAAGAAGAGGTAAGAATAGATATGAAGCCTGGTGACAATGCATACCGAGAGGATATTCTCAGCTGTAGTAGTAGGTGAGTTTTAAACTTTTGAAGATTTTCTGTCAGGCTCATTGGAGAGGTTAGGTTAATCTATATTTTGGAAACATAGTCTATGTAGAGAAAATCACCAGTTGTACTGTCTGCTTTAATGGAGTGGAGAAGAGCTTTGACTTTGGAGCAGAGGTCTTTGTTTAGAGTACATAAATGGATAAACTTTTTAACAATGAAGATTTTTCTAACTAGTATATAATGTTGTGTGCTACTTTTAAATGAGATTAGGAGGTGTAATTAAGTAATTCCATCCAGTTAAGTTCACTAAGGGCCAAGCAGTGATGTGTCTTGGGCTATATGTTAGTAATTAATTTTGGTACTTTATTATATATTCATTATTTTAGTAGATTGCAGATTTTTAAATATAATAGAATGGGAAGGAAGTTATAAGAAGATACGGTTTTCTTCTGCCACTGTCAACAAGAAAAGGTTTGGTTCTAATCAACAGGGCAAGTTTTTAATGTTTTTAACAGTAAATTGAATATGGAGGTCAAACTAAAATTTGTTACTGGTTATGCTAACAGATTTTGATGCTCTGAAAGATGAGGGTCCACGCAAATGAGTGTTGAATCATCAGCATTTTGAACATGAGAGGCATTTTTATCAGCAAAGTGTAGATAATTTATAAATATATTATATTATAGTGAGCCTAATATGTATCACTGGGACACTGATGGAAAAAGGAAGGCAGAGTATTAATTCTGCCATTTGACAGTTTGGAATATGTGTAGATATGAAACTGTGCAATATGATATGTGAGGATTTAGAGAGGCGCAACTTTAAAAATTGTCTATGAAGTTTTCAGGGAAGCTGTAATCAAAGGGTTTAGATAAGTCTAAAAACCGAGATGAAATCATATTGCCTTTATTTTTGTTGTGGTTTGCGGTATATAAGGAACTATATAGAGCAGTGATTTTGCTAAGACCGGGACAAAAGTTGTGCTGAGTTGGAGAGAGAAAATTATAGTCTAACAGGTATTTGAGTAATTGTGTTGAACATATTTTTCCAAAATGTCTGACAGTGTAGTAAGACTAGCAGTGGGCCAGTAGTAGAACAAATCAAGAGTTTCTATTTTTATCAATTGGTAGAATGCAAGACTTTCTCTAGATAGAAGGGACATAGGATTCCTGGATAAATCTATTCATAAGGATGGATACTAGGTAGGTTGAAGCATCAGCAGCTGATATATTGTATTCTTCTTGGATGTTGACTACTGCTAGGGTTACTGGTTTGAGTTCAACAAGATCATTTCTGAATGTAAAAATATGACTGTCTTAAATGAGAAGGTGGCATGAGGTTGTCTGTCAAGGGTGGTGTAACAGGGTCAGTAATGTAGATATCCTTAAGTAGTAAAGCCACAGTCTATCTGAAATGTGAGTTAAATTTGAATACAGCACTTTTAGCTTCTTAATTTGGAAACAAGTTTGATTAGTATGTTATGTCTGGATTTCAATGGTTATTTATATTGGGTCCAGAAAACATCTGGATTATTTTGCTAAGTTTTCTGTAAGTTAAAATTCATGGTTTTCTTATCAGAAATGTTAGAAGGTTTTGCAAGAAATGTAACACATCTGGCACACTATGCACTTCCCCTGAACTTGAGGTGAAAAAAAGGTCTTCTCATATTTGAAGAAAAAAATCTCCTGCTCTGAAACTATAACAAGCTAGCAACTTACTAGAGTCATTTAGTCAATTTCCCACACATAGAACACTTTACAGCTTCAGCTGGAACCACAAATGCAGAACTGACATTCATTTCTGAATCCATGATACTCATTTTAGAAAGTGAATTCTGGTTCTGCACTCCCACACTACTGTCACCTGCCAATCATGTTCATTAAGAACTTGCTCCCATGACAATTTCCCCTCTTCATCCCACCCTAGTTACAGCTCTGTGTTTTGGTGAATTTTATACTTATAACATATTCCCCTTGCTTTGCCCTGTCCATCATCAGTTGTTTTGCAGAAAACACTAACGTAGCACCAGGGTTAACCTTACTTTTTTTCTTTCTAATAGAAGCATGATTTTTTTTAAATATTGAGAAAAACTTGTTAAATTCTAGAGTAGCTGCATTTTTGACATTTTCTTTAGAGTTTTAGAGTGGAAATATACCCTTGTTGAAACTGGACAGATTGCTTAATAAATTGAAGTGGTGGTTTTAGGGTTTATAGCTTACAAGTTTGATGGCAAAAGTAGGGAGACAATCACTCAGAGAGTCAAGAATAATACAAGTATTGGGATCTGAGGTGATAATCTAATCCAGAAGTGATTTCTTGTCAGTGCTCTCAGTTTCTGTAAAATTAACTATTAACTGTTGTAGAATTAGTTATGTGCCTCATCACTATTTTTATAAATCTGTGTAGGTCTTTAGAAAACAATTCCCCTCTTCCCTCAGTATTATGATACTTTCTCAGTTTAAATTTATAGTATGTGTTTCCTTCATCATCTCTTACAGTTCCTAATGCTGACTTAATCTCTGCCGTAAGTGAAATAAAACTCCGCCCGTCAGCTGCAAGGTCTCGGACAAACATGAACAGTTCAAAAACATAAGACCAGCAAACAGTGGCTATCTTCATCAAAACTTTTTATTTCCTTGTACAAAAGCACATATAGAGTAAAAATCAGACCGGTTTCAGCTATACTGTCATTTAGCCTTCATCAGTGTAAATAAATTGCAACAATTTTGCTCTTTATATATAATTAGAAAATGAACATGCCCCAGAATTCTTAAGACAAAAAGTTTTAGCAGTAAAAACACTGCTCAGGTCTTTGACATTTCTTTCTTCGCAAACTGCCACACAGACTGGGTAATATATCATGCTAGCTGCAGCTGTTCTGCTTTTTATATTGGGCAAACATCGAGATCATTGAAGTTTAGAGTCTCTGAGCACCTTAGTGATATCAAACACCATAAATTAACTAATGCCCTGTATAAACATACCATACTGCATAAAAATGCTGTGTTCAGCTTTACAGTGATTGACAGACTAGGTGGGTCCAGATCAAATACATTTGTTTGGCATGAAATATTAAATGGAAAGGAGAAAAAAATGAATTAAGTTAGGTGGTTTATTTAAACCTGGATTACATGAGCACCTTTAATTGGTCACATGTTTTAGTCTCTGCCCTGTCACATTTCTTCTCTTTCTTATCTTCCTATCATATCTTTTTAGCTTTTTCTTCCTCCACTCTCATTTTTTGGCAACTCACTCACATACTCTCAGTCATGTACTGCCTTTCCATTGTAGTATGACTCCCCTAAACTACCTTTCCAATATGCCTGCCATGTATATTCTATGATTTTCATAGCCTAGAAAACAACACTGCTTCCAAGGGAGATAGGTGTGCTGCTTAACTTATGGCCCTTCCTATCCCTATGTGTGGATATCACATCAATGACTAGGTGGATAATGGGATGTTATCTACAGTGACATCTCCCCTATGGAAAGAATTCCTCCTTCCTCACCTGCTTCCCAATCAGGCAGCAACTAGAAGTACTGACTTCCACGATGGTGTTACTGAGTGGCCCACCTCCCCTTCCCCAAACATGCATTCTAATTAACCATACCTCCCCTCACCCTCTGGAAAGGTGAGCAGGTGGAGACTCTTCATTCCTTTCTCACCCCATACCAGCTCCAAGAAAGATCAGGTATTGCAATTCATATACAGGTCACACAGGTCATTGCCTGGTCTTTAATCCTTTGTGGCACAGAGCTGACTTTGCTCTTAAACGTCATGCTTTCAATTTCTATAAATGTAACTATTGCCTGTTACAGAATATTTTATGTGCCACATCACTGTTTTTATAGATCTTTGTAAGTCTTAAGAAAACAATTATTCCCTTCCATCCCCTACTGCTACTAAATCTTCATCTTTCAATTTCCATCTTCAGTTACACAAAACTGAATTGTCTTTTTTGTTTTAATTTAATTTGATTATCTCCTAACCAATAACTACTTCGCTCATCTTTATCAAATTTTTCATTTTCTAGTGAAGCTGTCCATTTTCACCTATCCTCAATACTTTCTGCACCATATTTGAACATACTGCCCCAACTCATAAACTCTTGTCTTCTCTAAAGAGGAAATTTTAACAAAGTCACTAATGAATGTTCACACATATCTACACTTTTTGGAAAATAACACACACACATACACACACACACATACACATATAGATAATATAGATATGTGTATATATATCTTTCTGTCTTTATATATATATATATATATATATATATATATATATATATATATATATATATATATATATATGGGTTCATGTCTATCGATCGACAACTCAGTATATCGACATCCACTTCACCGACATCTCAAATAACCGACACCGCAAATCACGGACATTTAACAGGTAAGACATTTAAATTCGCTAATCATGCCTACCATGTTTAAGTAAGTATGGTAGTGTTATGCATGTCTGGTAGGCATGATTAGCTAAATTTAATTCTCTTACCTGTTAAATGTCCGTGATTTGCGGTGTCGGTTATTTGAGATGTCGGTGAAGTGGATGTCGATATACTGAGTTGTCGATCGATAGACATGAACCCATATATATATATACACACACATATATCTGTGTGTGTGTGTGTGTGTGTGTGTGTGTGTGTGTGTGTATGTATATATACATATATATTAATTATATAGTTTTATTCTTTTGATACCCGGGTGTGTGAGCTGCTACAAGACTATTTTCAGTCATGACCCAGGAGCAAAAACAAAAAGATTTATAAAAATAGTAACATACAAAGTACAGATATTATTGATGAGGCAGTTTAAGATAAAAATGTAGACAGTTATGAATTCTTACATACTGCAGCAGGTAATTGACAGGTATAATAATTTATAACAGAAGTAAAATATGGAGTAAGTATATCAGGTATGAACACTTTGTAACTGACGTGACAAAATTTAACATTTAATTACAGTAAAAGAGTAGGAAGGATCCCTTTTTGAAGCTGTAAGAATGGAGAATGTCAGATAATTTAAAGTGTCCCATAAGCAAGAAAACTTTGCTTCCTTTTGAGGGAAGGCTTTTACAGCCTTTGTGAATTCTAGTAAGGACTGGAGATTTTTTTGGTGATGATAGCTGATTCCAGGGGGTAGGACCATATCTAGAGAAAACTTTTTCATTGATTACAGTTTTGAAGGGAGATTTCATTAAGGTAACATTGCATTCTTGGGAATGCACATGGGAGTAATTTGGCTCTCCTGTAGGTAGTTTGTGCTTCAAAGGATGGCAGTAACCTAAATTTAAGATTTTGAAAAGGAGGGACCCAAGGAGGACTGTTGCACAGTTGGAGATAGGTAGCAGAATGAACGTTTGCAAGACATAGCAGTGATGTGCATGCCTATCTACTAGGGGAGCAAAGCTAGCAAATTTATTTTCCATAATTTGCCCTTTTCTGTATTGTAGGCAGAGGGGAGGCAGAGAATTTGTAGACAATATTCTATCTTTGTGAACTAGACATTTCTCACAATGGCAGCCATGGTCAAGGGAATGGAAAGGTGAGAGAACCTATACTAAAATTTTAGCTGGGATTGCATTTACTGGTGATTAAGTCAGTATGAGGCTTGATGTTTTTGGATGAATCAAGGGTCAGATCTATATATTTTGCTCAGAGACATTAAGGATGTGATTGTTTTTGTCCTTAATAATAGCAATTTGATTTAGGATTGGTCATTGGGGGGATGGGAACTGAATGATATTAGTTTTATTGATGTTAGTCAAGAGCTTGTCATTTGCTCAGGAACAAAGTTGAGAGAATTTAGCATGTATATTTTTCTGAGGATTTACATCTGTTTTACATCTTTTAGTTAGTAGAGGGTCATCTGTATACATGACTATATTAAGACTGGAAGGTGATATGTGAGGTCATTGATCATTAATGAATAGTGAGAAAAGTAGAGGGCCTAGCACAAATCCTTGTAGTACTCCAGTGTTTATTGTACCAATATCAGAAATTGAGTTATTAGAAAGTTAAAAAACAAAACACTCCACAGAATGTGGAACATAGAAATAAACATATAACAAAAGAAAAAAAGCATTCACTGGAAGGCAGCAGAACACCACAAGTAAAATAATAATTTGTATTTATTCAAAGAGATTTAGCTCTTTCATCCAAAGACTTCATCAGAATGAAGTACACAGCTTTGTGGTCTGATCTTACCAATAAGGATAGTATACTGCAGGGATACTGGGCTAATTATGTTTGCACCGCTGGATTATCTAGTCCAAGGTGTTTGTGTTTACAAAGTTCAGGAATCTCTAGGCCTATAAATTTGTGTTTATTAAGTATCACATTTTATAGTGGGGTAGTTGAATCTGCCCATGAATATGGTATTGGGGTTGAATGGTGAGGGCCTCCAGTAAGTTCCAATATGAGTCACAGGGTAACTTGGGTCATAAATGATGACCTATAGGTTGCAAGGATATGATATGGGATGTTGCCTATGGAAATCTGGACATTGAGAAGCTCAAATGCTTCATCCTGTTTGACTAGTCTTGAGGTGAGTTTATTGATGATGTACATTGAGACATCTCCACTGTTGGTCCCTGCCTGTGCAGTAGTTGGCCTGAATATGTGGAAGGTGTTGTAGTTCTGCACTACCTAGCTGCTATCTATGGCTTTAAACCATGTCTCAGTAACTGCTAGGGGCAGCTCATGCTATTGGGCTGCAAGACTGTAGCCCCCCCAGCTGTAAAAACAAAAAAGAAAAGAAAATAATAAAATAAAAATAAATATGAGTCCAGGAACATCACTCATGCGCACTCATGGCATTTCCTGATATCCAGACTGCTGATGAACCCTGTCTCACCAGCAGTCTGGATTATGAAGACAGCATTCAGCAGTAATATATCTCAGAAGTAAGTGTGTGTGGCTAGAGAGCTCAGGATACATGATGGTGGGTAGAGAATACTGCAGGCTTGAACACTGTTCCGTGGGCCCAGGTGGCAAGAGCCTGAATTCCCTACCCATCACCATTTGTAAAAGTTTTGCAGATTTTTGCCTCATATTTGCTCTGTTCTGTTCCTCATAAAATCTGTGCTTTCTTCATGTTTCTTTCATTATACAGTCAGTAGTGCAGTGGTGCAGTAGTAGCATTGTTGCCTAACAGCTACTGGTTTGATTCTTGGCTGGGGTGCCTTCTATGTGGAGTCTGTATGTCCTCCCTGTGAGTGTGCTCTGCTGTCCTCCCATCTTGCAAAGACACGTGTCTGGAATGTTTCTCCCTGGGCCTCTGCTGAAAATTGGCTTTTGTTCCATGTCAGACTTTCCTGGTTAACAAATGTTAAATAAATAAAAATGGCAAGCATTTGAATTTCAGACTTCATATTCTTCAGAAGGTACATGGTAACACAAAACCTTTTATTCTAGCAATTTTCTAAGTTTATAAGATGGATATTTGAAATCTGTCCCTATTTTTGGGACTGTATTCCCCCATTATTGGCTTCATCCAGTTTTTTTGTGCTAAGGTTGAGAGCTATGGTAAGAACTGAATTCACTGAATATGATTGTGGGCTGTATTCCCCCATTACTGGCTTTGCCAGGTGTTTTTTGCTTATAGGTTCATAGGTTCATATGTTGGTACTAGGCTATCAGCCCTAAGGTCTATGCAATCCTAGCCATAACAATTCCCTGGAAATTTCTTCCCACAATATTTACTTCTCTGGGCCCCTGTCTTGCAGGGCAACTGACATGATCCCCGGGGAGAATTTACTATCTCCCATCCAATCATCAAGGTTCCTTTTGAAGAGGGACAATGAGGTGTTCTGCTTGACATGTATGGGCAGTTGATTCCAGAGTCTGGGGAGTCTCTGTGTCAGGAACCTATCCCTCCAGCATGTTTTGTCCATTGTGATGATAAGGTTTAGATCCCTGGAGCATGTGGCTCTGAGGGATTGGGATTTCTTTAAGTGGAGCATGTCCAACAGCTCAGGGTGTGACATGGCCTTGTATGTTAAGCAGAGATCACCTCTGAGTAGACGATATGCCACAGAATATAGCTGGAGTTTTTTTAGACGGTCAGCATATGGCATCTGCTTTAGGCCTGCGATTCTTTTAGTGAGGTATTTCTGTGGCCTTTCCAGCTGTTGCAGATGTCTTGTGAGGTACATACCAAATGGGGCATTATACTCTATAATGGGTCTAATGAGGGATGAGTACAGTGGGACAATGACATCTTTTTTTCTGGATGAAAAGCCCTTAGTGATGAGGTGTGCCACATAGAAGGATTTCCTGACTGTTGTGGCAATGTGGTTATCAAAAGTGAGACCACTGTCCACTTGTGTCCCTAAGTCTCTCATCACACTTTGATGTTTAGTGTCCTGCCACCTATGTGGTAGTTCATGGGTGCATGTTTTTTTCCAAAGGGGATAACTATACATTTCTTGGCATTAAGCTTGTGCCCATGGCTCTAGCACCAGGCATCTGTTTCCGTAAGGCCCTTTTGTAGAATATCCACATCATTTGGGGATTCAATAATGGCGCTCAGTTTGCAGTCATCTGCAAACTTTATTAGCCAGAGTCCCTTAGGGTTGGCCTGTACTTCAGAGAAGTAGATGCCAAACAAAAGTGATCCCAGAACTGAACCCTGAGGTACTCCACTTGTCACTTGTCTGGAGCTGGATTTGGAGTCTGCTACTTTTACAGTCTGGGTTCTGTCAGTAAGCCAGTTGGCAACCCATCGAGTGATGTAGGGATTTATGCCCAGCATAGTAAGTTTATCTATGATTCCAGAGTGGGGGATGGTGTCAAAGGCCTTGGTGAGGTCCAGATAGGCTCTGTGGACCGCCTTACCCTCGTCCACAGCTCTGGAGACCGATTCGAAGAAGTCAATCAGATTCAGGAGACAAGATCGGCCCTTCACAAACCCAAACTGGGTGGGGTCCAGTGTTTGAAGGTTGCCAATGTCTTTGTTTATAAGTTCCATGATAATGCGTTCCATGCCCTTTCAGATCAGGCTTGTCAGACTGATGGGATGCTAGTTTCTGGGATCCAAGGCAGATCCTCCCTTGTGGAGTGGGACAACTGTAGCTGTGCGCCACTCAGTGGGCACAAAGCCTGAGGTGAAGCTATGATTAAACATGACACTTAGGTGGGGTGCCAGTTCATTTTGTAGTTCATGTAGTACACATCCCGGATGTCATCTGGTCCCATGGATGCTGTATTCTTAGCTTTGGAGAGTGCTGTTTCTATCTGTGTGGCTGTGATTATTGGAATTTGGCAATCTTTTGGTATTGAGATGGCCCTTTAGGGGGTGAGAGGGGGGTGAAGTTGACACTAAATCGATCTGCCAGGATATTGGCAATATCCTTGGGATCAGTATATTTAATGCCATTCTGTTGTAGCTCAGAGCAGATCTGAGCATTACCATTTAGATTCTTGAAATAACTATAGAATGCCTTGTGGTTGTCTTTGGAATTTTTGGCAATTTTATTGTCGTAACTAGCTTTTGAGGATTTTATGAGGGATCTCAGCTTCTTACTGAGGCTGGTGAGTGAGTTTTTTGCATCCTGGGATTTTCCTCTTTTCTGCAACAGTTTCTTCCTTCTGTTGTATAGTTTGTTTAAAGCAGGGGACCACCAGGTTGGCTTCTTTTTTTTTGGAGAAGAGCATCTTGGTTCTATTTGGTATGGCACGATTCATGCACGAGTGAATGTGCTCATACAGTGCCTTAGTGTAGGATTCTGCAGTCGAACTTCCAGATCCCGTCTGAGTGGGTGTTGTGAAGTTTGTCACTTCTGACTTCAGTAGCATGAAGTTGGCTTTGGAGAAGTTTTTTAAGGAGGTTTCCTACTGGGGGGTGGGGGTGGGATTTGGATGTCAAGGGTGATTTGCTTATGGTCAGACCTGACCAATGAGGGGGTGACCACTGGTGTGGAGCATCTATCTCCCATGTTGGTAATGACCAGGTCTAGGAAATTGGAGCCCCTGGTGGGACAATGGATTAGTTGATCCAGGGTGTTGGAATTTATGAATGCCAAGAACCGTTGGGAAAAGGAGTTGGTACACGAGTAGTTCTCCCAATTAATGGCAGGGTAGTTGAAATCACCCAGTATTAGGATGTTTGGTTGTATCTTAATATTTTCCAGTATGTTTAGGAAGGTGTAGTGAGAATCTTGGGGTATCGTGGGGGATCTTTAGCAAGCTACAATTTGGATTGCAGTCTTACCCAGTGTTAGTTGCACCTGGAGAATTTCAGATGCATTGTGTTGGGCAGCTAGCCTGGAGGTGTGAATATCCTTGGTGAATATGGACACTCCTCCACCTTTAGTGTTTCGGTCTTGGTTTTGTGGCCGAAAAGTGTGGTAGGAATTGTAGCCTGGCATTGCAGGGGTGCTCTCTGGAGCCTTGAACCAGGTCTCAGTCATTGCACAAATATCGATGTTCTCCATTTTTAGGAGTGCCTCGAGAGAGTGCCTTTTGAGGTTTAGACTTCTAACATTGAGTAGCATTACCTTAAGATCTTGCATGCTTGTATCTGTTACAGTGGTGGTTTTATCCTTTGAACCTTGCCTAAAAAAGGCACTATAGGGGTGGCAAGAGCTTTATCCAGTAACCTGAATCCCAGGGGTGACAGGTGCAGACCATCTCTGGCAAAGCATCATGGTTTGTTGATCATGTCTTCCCAGGCAAACAAATACTGGATCCCCTTTGAATGATACCAGAAGCTTAGCCAATTGTTGAAGTCAATCATTTTGTCCTTATACTGTGGTATAATTCTGGGCGAAGGCAGGATGCTACTCAGGGCTAGGGTCATATCTGTCTGGGTCACATGATCCAAGAGCTCTTCCATGTCTCTTTTCATGTAGTCCAGGGAGGTACATCTCAAGTCATTCACTCCAGCATGGACAATGACAGAGTCATATTTGTACTTGTTGTGGAGTGACTTGAGTGCATGCGTTATGTGGCGGATCCTGGCACCCGACAGGCAGCTGACTGTAATTTTCTCCTTGTTCAGCCTGGTGAGTGGGACATCAGTGTGCCTAACTATAGAGTCACCAATGACTAAAGTGTTTGGTACATTGTCTTGCCTTAGGGGCTGTTGTTGGGTGGCACACTGGTGTTGTGAGCTATGTGTCACTTTGGTTGTGACTGGTGTTTGCTTGCATTTCGGCTTCAGAGGTCCTTGTTGCTTGGGCAGGTTAATGTTAAGGGCCTCTGCATATGTGGGTTTAGTGTTGCTATGTGTGGGTGTTGATGGTGTGGGTTTTGAAGGGCTATGAGTTGTTAGAGGTGTAATGCAGGTGTTAGCCTTCTCCTCTTGACTGTCTAGCACAATCTTGACCAGAGAGAGCTTTGCTTCCAGTTTGGCTATGTAAGTGTATCTCTCGCAGGTTGTAGTGTTGGGTGGTAGGAGGAGAGGATTGTCTGTGTACATGAGGCAGTTGCCGCATTGCCCTAGTATGCCCAGATTCACCAGGTGGACAGGAGAAATTACTGGAAGCTGACCCTTGGACATGCTTGTTTAGGTGCTTTTTGTAAAGTTTAAGAGCTGTTTTCCCTTACCTTTGCAAGGTACTTTGCAATTGTAGGCTGTTTAGTGCCTATGACTAATTTCTCCTTATTGACAAGGAGAGCTGAGTGTTTGTATCAGTTTCAGGCTATCTATTGCTTTCTGCAGGTTCTAGAGCAAGTGCTAGTCATAGGGGTTCAGATTTTAGTGCTACTGTTGAGATACCAGCTAGTTGTAAGGGAAATTTTGAAGAGCAGACTTTCTGGAACCTGGAATAGTTTAACTGTAGCCTCATAGTGCTGCACAATGTGAAAAATGTGCAAACACACCCATTTTTAAGCCAGAAAGTTGAAAGTGATAGAAATCAGCCCAAAAAGGCTAATAAAATTACAATTTCAGAGCTGGAAACCCCTCCTCTAGTGTTAGATAGGCAGTACAACGCTCACCAGTCCCACTGGTAGGCGGTAGGACTTCCCTCTACCACAGCAAGGTCTGGATAGCTCTGAGCACAGAAAATAAAGTCCTGAGACAAGCAAAGCCTGGGATATGGACTGGCTAGAAAAGGTGGGAAACGAGCAAACAAGATAGCACATTTCTTTTGCTAAGAGGTTGAGAGCTATGGTGAGAACTGAATTCACTAAATGGTAACTATTTAAGTTTCGGTCTTCCTCTCTTTCATAAAACAGCTGATTTGGCATAGAGGTGTGTTGTTCTGACTATTTTGCACAGTGTCCTGGGTTCAAGCCTTGGCAATAAAATGTATGGTGATAACACAGCATTTTATTCTAGCAATGTTCCAACATTATACAAGCAATGTTTAAAATGTGTCCCTGTTTTTTGGGCTTTTGCCCCCCCCCCCAATAAATGTTGGCTTTTTCCAGATTTCTTGTGCTACAAAGTTCAGAGATACAGCTGAGTGTTGAGTAGATTTTACAAGGAGCTGAGAGCTGCAGGGGAGCAAAAGTTTAGTGCTGCTTATGCTGAGTCAGCTTGCATTGTTGCTAGCACAACAGGTTGTGTACTTGCTTTTGATGCAGAAGGCTGTGGGTTCTACTCCCACAGTAGGTAAATACATTGCTGATACTGCACTATGTTGCCAAGGGGGTGGATGCTGCAGTCCTTTTTGGCAAAGATACCGAGTAACTATGAACCTATTAGTTTGCCATCCATTCCCTATTGCAATATTACTAGCTTATCATTTTTTTAGTGTAACATAGGCAATTTATTCCTCAAGGGCAACAGGCACTTTATTTGTAGATGAAACAAAGACGTATAAAGTTGTTTGCTTGCAGCAACCTCTTCATTAGTTACAGATCTCTTTAATGTGGAATTATTTAGATGACTTTTACTTCTTCAGAGATTGTGCATATTTACTGATACTGGTGGACTGTATACGTCTGAGTAGACTTTTATGATGGAAATGTTCTGAATCGGGCAGTTTTGTCATTATAGGTGCATGCAAAATAATAAATTTAAAATGCCCTCTAAAACTGTAGTGTATTGTACAAGGAATATAATTTAATACAGTCAGGAAGGTGTATCAAAGAGCATGTGTATGTTTCATGTGCAAGGGCCTGTGATTTGAAAACAGCCCAAAGTTAATTTTTATCTGCCAATGGCAAAATGCATTTTCTTTGAATGTGGGTTTCAATGCTGTTTCAATTAATGTGAGTTTCAAGGGCAGAGAAGTTCTAATGCTAAGTCTATTTTTATTGTGAGACTGCATTGCTTTGTTTAGCAAATATCTATCAGTATTTGTGCAGTAAAATGCAAAATAAAACTTTCAATTGAAATCCAGATCATTGCAGAAGTAAAGCAGTATGCACATTACAGTGTTTATGGTACATTGGGCAAAATAACCAAAGAATGGGACATTGGAATGGCTGCAGGAGGGAGGCTCCATTCGACCATGATTTTGTGAGGGAGGAAGGGCACCCAACTCAAAGACAGCCCCAGCTGAACTGTACCTCTCAACTGTCCAGATTTTTGCAGAATGAATAGATGTTTGCTTCTTATTTTTGGTTTGTTCCTTATAAAATTTGTGGTTTTCTGGCAAATCATTTAGGAATGAAGTCACTAAATAATGACAGACATTGGGCAGGATTCACGATAGCTTGCACGGAGTCTAAGAGTAGTGTAAGACTCCATGCAGCCATCATGTCTGATGAGCGATCCACGAACAGCCTGTAGGGGCGTGTAAGAGAGCTCCTAAAACGGCTCTTACACGGACAGGGCTTGGATATGCAAATTAACTCACTTGCAGCCGAAAGGCATGCAAATGAGGTAATTTTGCGATACAGGAAGCACAAACCTGTCCATGTAAGAGCCGTGTTATCTGCAGAAATGTACTCAGTTGACAACTGAGTACCGTTCTGCAAATAGCACAATGGAGCCTTGTCAGCTGCAAATAAAGGTTGTATATGTTCCAGGAAGCATGCCAATGGCCAAATATGTGGCCACTGGCAACGTACCCCCATGGAAAATTAAAATATTTTTTTTCGCCGATGTTTAAACGTAGCGCAGCGCCGCGCAAACGGGCTGCGCTGTAAAAAACAAAAAAATAAAAATTTAAAACCTACAAACGTGGGTTTTATGCAAACCATGAATTTACAATGTAAGGGAATAGCAGGCTGAAAACAACATGGCCACCGACTAGGGGTTGCTAAGGGGGGAAGCTCAGTATAAGGCATGTAACTAAGCATTAGTAGGCAATCCTATGTAAATGAGTGTTAGGATAGTGAATCGCACTTTTACATAGCAAATGAGCACAATCCCTGGAGTGTAGGAGTAGGATAAGGGGGAGTAACAGAGTAAGAGATAGGTGACATCACAGGGGGGTATGTATGAAAGAAATGCAGCTCAGTGGAGCAGAGTGGCATGTGAAAGCTGTCAGTCACACATCATGGAAAAAGGTGTGTCAAGAAGTAGACATGGGAAAACCAAGAAATGGAAGGTGTACACTGTGGATAACACCAAAGTTTCTTGCTGGCCGTGCATGCTCGCGTGTGCGTGCTCAGAGGCCAGAGTAAGATAGGGTGCGCGTGTAAGTGTGAGTGCATGTGTTTCAGCTGGAGTAAGCATGTAGAAGCTTGTTTAAAAACCTGTTAGCTCATTTGCACTGGTGTATGTGCTTTTAAATCCGAATAAGCAAGTTTTAGTCCATCTAAGCATGTGTGCACGCGTGTTAGCTGCTGTGAGCATGTTTGCGCTTGTTTGCGTGTCGCCCCTCTCCGGGGAAACAGAAAGGAAAAAGGAAGCAGAAGAAATTGTAGGAAGCTACCAGGGAATACTAGCAGAGGTAACAGGTGAAAACAATCAGAAGCAGGCAATTACACAGGCAGAACAGTAGCCCAGCCCAGCACTTAAAACTCTGCAAACAACAGTGCAGTATGTTACTCTCAAGAGACACTGCAACACTGGAGTAAGCTATTAGAAGTGAAAACTGAAAAAGCCTCACTCAGACAAAAAATGCTAGGGGCTGCCATAGCTGTTATAAGGTGACATATGCAACATGCTGAGGGTGGTGACAATGCAAATGCTGTCAGACAACCCACAGTGAGGAGACGGAGAAGAGTGTACAGGCCCAGGGTCACCTACCAGGGGTTACATGAGCTGGAGATAGTGGAGTGCTATAGAGTGGACAGAGACCTCCAACAGCAAATTGTTGAGCTGTGCAGGCCACGCCTCACACACAGAACCAACAGAGGGGAACCCATGAAACCAAGGTATGTGTTGGCCTAAGAATACTAGCAACAGGTACCTTCCAGAGACCAACTGGTGATATGATGGGGATATCACAGGCATCAGCATCCAGGGTACTGCACCAGTTCCTGGATGCCATGTCAGCACATGTCGGTGAACATGTATATTTCCCCAATTCCCGTGAGGTATTGGCCAGCAATATGCGTCTCTTCCAGCAAATAGTGGAATACCCTGAGGTAATGGGTGCAATAGACTGCACACACATATGCATCAAAGTACCAGCCGGTGAGCGGGGTAGGGTCTACTTCAACTGCAAGGGCTTCCTCTCCATCAACTGCCAGGTCATGTGTGATGCCCAGGGCATAATACTGAATGTGTGTGCTGGCTGCCCTGGAAGCTACCATGATTCCCATATCTGGCATCTGACGCAGCTGTACCAGACATTTGCCAATGGGGACATCCCACATGGTCACCTACTGGGGGATGCTGGCTATGCACTGGAGCCATGGCTGATGACACACATCAGAAACGCACACACACCTGAACAGGAATGCCATAATGAGGCACATGCACAAACACGTAATGTAATAGAGCATGTGTTTGGGCTGCTCAAGTCATGGTTCTGGTGCCTGGACACATCTGGTGGAGCCTTGCAGTACTCACCAACTACATGTACCCAAATTGTCATGGTATGTGCTATGCTACATAATATGATTCTGCAAAAACAGCTGCAGCAGGACCAGCATAGGCCCGAGCCAATCAGCCCCCCACCATTGCCAAGGCCATCACAGGCAAAGCGTGACTCAGAGGAGAAACAACCTGAGCCTGCCCCAGTAGGCAGAAGGAGGTGTGCCCAGTATGCCTTGGCCTTGGCAAAGAGGCAACGCATAGCACATACACTGGCTCAGTAGGAACTCTGGAAATGATACCTCTCTCTGACTCACACATATAGTAAAATGGATGCCTAAGTTGACACAACCTGCTTTCAAACATGTACAGGGAGTGTAGTATGTGCATCCAACACAGGCAGCCCTGCAGCACTACCTGAGGCATGATTGCCATGTGTTAAGCAATGTAACACCATGTAGTATATGCAAACTTGATGACCCTGACTAACATACTACCCTCACCAAGCATGATGCCACAATATGAAGACAAGATGATCAATTACAACAATTGGCTTAAGTATTGCTGTTAGTCAAAGGGGATCCAATGCCTGTCAGCCTGGGATGACATGATGAGCAAGACATGATGCTCCACCCACTAGGGATGGCTTGCACCTATCACCCCTGGCCTTTTGGATACTGGCAAAGCCTGTTGTCACCCCCACCGTGCCTTGAATAGGTAAGGCTGAAAACACAAACCCACCTCCATAGGTATCACAAGGGATAAGAAACTAGAAGTAATGCTACCCAATGCCAGAAGTCTAAACTGCAAGATGCATACAGTCCAAACTCTCCTCAGCATGGAGAATGTTGATATCTGTGCAGTAACAGAAACCTGGTTCAAGGCTCACAAGAGCACCTTAACACTACCAGGTTACACCTCATACTATGCTTTACAGCCCCAAAACATGGAACAAACTACAAAAGGAGGGTGACTATCAATAATTGTCAAGGATAACCAAATCCCCAGGTTGGTGCCACAGCAAGAAGCAGCACGGACTATCCACGGGCAAGTAACAGTGGCTAAAACTGCCTCCCAGTTTGTAGCCTGCTACAGACCACCCGCCTAAATCCAGGAACCGCACTTGGCCTACTTGAGAACACATGAAAATCTGAAGGTCTCTCCAAACAACATTATATTGAGTGACTGCAACTACCCAAACATAGACTGGGAGCATTATTCTAGCTCCAACACCCTAGGGCAAAGGTTCCTAGAATTCATAAACCAAAATGCTATGGAACAACCTACCACTCCCACAAGAGGGGTAAGCATACTGGACGTGATAATCACCAACATGGGGACTCTATGCCCAAGATGAGAAGTGTACCCCTCACTGGTAAGATCAGACCATAGAGTAATCTCACTGGATATTCACATCCCGACCCCAGTCCCTGGCCAGAAAACCACAGTGAAAAACATGTGTAAGGCAAATTTGCACTCCTCCAAACTGAGGTGGAATCCATTAAAGCCCTTGTGCCTGTGGAAAATATGGCCCAGACCTCAGAACCCTTTATAAATGCATTCTATGAACACCTTCAGGAATGCATGGATTATGCAATCCCAAATAAAACCAAGACCCAATCCTCCAAACGCAGGCATCCGGCCTGGTGGACCCCAGCCATTACCAAACCATGCAAGAGAAGGAGGAAGCTACTACATGATAGAGCAAAACCCAAAAAGAGAAGTCATCTCTGATCAGTATTATGACAAAAAACTATGGCCACACATAAAATCCTCTAAGGCCAGCTACAAGATAAAAATTGCACAGGACACTAAGGATAATCAAAGGCTTTCTTAACTGATGGTAGGAACCTGGGTGGGAATTCACAGATATGCTCAGAATTAGTCCAAAATGACAAACAATACACCAAACCCACACACATTGCCAACATCCAACCTGACAGGTTCAGTGCAAAATACCCCCCCCCACCAAAAGACCAAATATCTATCCCAGTAGAGTGCTGTCCCCCTGACATTGCAGATGCTCAGGTAACAGCCAGCGTCTCCAAAGCAAAACACACAGCATCAGTGGGACCAGATGGTGTCCTGGGCTGTGTCCAACATGAACTCCAAGAAGAATTGAACACCAAATAAAACTACTGTTCAATCTCAGCCTTACCACAGGACATGTACCCAAAGAGCAGTGTAGAGCAACAGTGGTCCCTCTCCACAAAGGTGGTGACTGAATGGATACTGCAAACTATCACCCCAGAATCCTGACTAGCTTGGTCTGCAAAGCTATGGAAAGGATCATCATGGACCTCAGAAATAAAGATATTGGGGACCTACAGACACTGGACCCTACCCACCGTGGCTTTCATAAGGGCAGATCCTGCCTCTTAAACCTGGTTGAGTCATTTGAAACAGTCACCAAGGCCATTAATGAGGGGAAGGTGGTCCACACAGCCTATCTGGACCTTGCAAAAGCCTTCCATACAATACCCCACTTGTTCATTATAGATAAACTCACCAGCTTAAATATAAACCCCTGTGTCAGTAGATGGGTTGCAAACCAGCTCAAGGACAGAACTGACATGGTCAGAAATGCTGCAGCCATGTCAGACTCCAAACCAGCTACAACTGGCATCCCACAAGGCTCGGTCCTGGGACCTCCCATGTGTGGTATATATTTCTCAGAGGTACAGGCCAACATGGAAGGACTGTGTCTGACCAAGTTTGCAGATGACTACAAACTGGGCACCATATCTGACCCTCCAGCTGACACAAGCATCCTGCAAAAGGGCCTCATAGAAACAGACAACTGGTGCCAGAGCCATGTCATCAAGCTAAATGCAGAAAAGTGTACATTCATCCCCTTTGGAAAAACAGTAAGTGCCCACCAATTACCACATAGGTGTTAACCCATTAAGTACTTTAGAAGTAATAAGAGACCTGGGGACACAAGTTGATAGAAATCTTGCATTTGACAACCATGTGGCCGTAGTGGTTAGAGAAACATTTCATATACCCACCTAATCATGAAGGTATTCACATCTAGATCAGGAGAAGTCATCATGCCTCTTCAGTCATCCTTCATCAGGCTCACAATTGAGTACAATGGCCCTTGTGGGATGTACCTTAGCAGACACCTCCAGCAACTGGAAAGACCCCAAAAGTACCTCACAAGGAGGATCAAAGGGCTGTAACAGATGCCATGTGTTGCCTGATTAAACAAACTGCAGCTCCACACAGTGGCATACTGCCTGCCCAGAGGCGATCTGTGCCTGATGTATAAAGCCATGTCCAATTTGGAATCAATGCACATGCTGCACCTTGTAAAATCTGAATGCCATTGAGCTATGCACATGAGAGACCTGAACCTCATCACTGACATAAATAGGACATGCTGTAGTGATTGATCCATAACCCAGAAGCTCCCTCCACTCTTGAGTAAACTCCCAGTCCAGGTTAGCCAGAGAGTCCCTCATTGACTCTCTTCAAGAGGAATCTTGATGAGTGGATGGGAGATTGTAGGTTTACCCTGGGTATCACTTTTATGTCACGGTTAGACAGAGGCACAGTATACTAACCTTGAAAAATGTCATGACAAACTCCAGTTAAAATGTGTGTTGAAAGACAAACACACTCTCTGACTAGGATTAGAAATGGCCTAGGGCACATAGCCTAGTGTTTCTCAATGTCCACTCAAGTTGCGGAATACACTACTAATGTTGGCCAAGCCTGGTTTAAGTAGGCCGTAGCTGAACAAAATGCAACATGGTCATATTTGCACAACTGGCCCTTAACCAGTCTGGTGTGCTCTGTATGAATATTTAAAGCAGTGACAGGACTGAAACCCAGGATACTGTCCACAACAGTGAAAGGACTGAACCAGTACACTATACAATATTACAGTGTTTGGTCAGTATGAAAGAATGTTGACAAGTGTATGCAAACTATCCCATGGAAACCCTGCAGGCACAGCAAAATCCCTGTTGGGTTCAGACACAAAGCAGTTGGGCAGTAAGAACACAACATGACTTCCAACACACAACTATAAATGTCAAATATTGTTCAAGTTCACACACAACCACAAATGTGGTGGACCTCAGATCTCAACATATGGAAAGGTCACACTGGGCATGCTCACACACTTTGATAAATGAGACATATGTCAGGCAACAAACCATGGAAAGCCTGAATTGGGCATGCTCACACACTTAGGTCATGTCTCAGTATAGCAGTTGGCCACACATATCTGGCATTTGTATGTGTTAAGCCAGGAACCTCCCACAATACAGCAATCTGCCCAGTGCACACAGTTAAATGACAACAGAGACATAAGTAATATAGTGGAACCTTGTCATATTCAAACATCTTCCACAGATACACAAGTTGTTCATAGAAACAGGGAAAGCTATGGCAATAAAGACCTGCAAACAGTTTATCAGCAACAAATATTGTGCATCTGAAACATAAACATATGGCTGTAGAGGTCTATACTAGGCTGTTTGCCCTAGGGAATACATAAGCCTAGCTAGAGTGTATTTGGCATCTGCCTCCCCAGTACAGTAGCCTACTGTGCCTCTGTAAAGTAGGTCACAGAAGGCACCATTTAAAGCTAGTGTGCTGTGCCTCCGTCAAGCAGGGACACAGTGGAGATCCCAGGGGTTGAATTTGCAATGTCACATCCATGTGGCTGGAATTTGCTGGAAGAGGGATGGTGAGGGGCTATGTCTAACATTAATTGGGATTCAATTCCAGACTGAGGGGAGCTTTATCTGCAGTGTCTGTACAATTTCACTGTCAAAACTTGCAAGTGATGATTTTTAGGGATTGAAGTGTCTTGCCAATACTGTTCAGAGATGCCCTCCCTCTGTGGGATATTGCTCTGTAATGTATTAGCTCCCTCCTTCTGTTGTACAGCTCATATATGGCTGGTGTAAACCAGACAGGTCTCCTGTTGTGGAGGAGTCTTGGTTTTATTTGGGACAGCATGATCAATGCAAACCTTCCGGATGCTCATAAAATGCATTTGTAAAGGATTCTGCAGAATGGGCTGTATAATCCTCCAGCATGGGGCCTTTGAAGTATTCCACCCCAGTCTTCAGAAGTGCAAAGTCTGCTTTTGAGAAATACTTTGCAGTGATTTCCTTGCCTGGGGGTGGGGATGGGATATGGACGTCCAGGGAAAGTTGGTTATGGTCAGATATTAACAATGGTGGTCTACCTCTGGTGTGGAACATAGAGTCCCCATGTTGCTGATGGTCAGGTCCAATATGTATTCCCCCTTGTGGCTGTGGCGACTGGTTCTGCCATAGCACATGGATTTACAAATTGTAGTGGCTGTAGGGTGATGTTCTTGAGGCCTGAGTAGTTCCCCCACTCAATATTCCTGTACCTGAAGTTAACCACTGTAATGGTGTATGTGAACACCTTCATATCCTACACTGTTCCCAGGGAAGCCAAGTGTGGTTCCTGGATATGGGAGGGGTGGTCTGGACTACACACCATACCAAAAGTCAGTTTTGCACAATGCTAGTTGTATATGTATGGCGTGTCATGCTTAGTGCAGTGGTAACAACTGAGAGGTGTGTGTATCTGTGATGTATATGGATACACCCCCTGGTTGTCTTGTGTGTTACAAGTCCTGTGGTCACAAAGCATGGTATAAAACATAACCTGGCAGTGCTGATGTGCATATGTGACCCTGAAGTAGGCGTCTGTTAATGCATATATATTCTATCCCCCATACTGAGGGATAGTAATAGATGTACATACCTCTTTCTAAATAATGATGTCAGCACCCTATAAATACTGCAGGAGAAAAAAAGCCACCCACTAATTCGAAAAGCGTGCTCTGCTAATGCGTCTCTCTTTCTCTCAGGTGTCATAACATAGTTAGGTAGGAGTTTGAATCCTGCAAATGCTCAGTGTGCGTGCGTGTGTGTTTGGGGTGGTGGGGGCAGGGTGTGTGCAATTCTCTTTGAAAGAAATGGCCCTTTTGGCAACTGGAATAACACACTACATGATGTACATTCCTCTTTGTAAAGACTGATGATGTCAGCACCCTATAAGTATAGCAGGAGAAGGGAAACCACCCAGTAATACGAATAGTGCGCTCTGCTAATGTGTCTCTCTCAAGTGTCATAACATAGTTAATTAGGGGTTTGAATCCTGCAAATGCTCAGTGTGTGTTTGGGAGAGGCAGGGTGTCTGCAATTTTCTTTGAAAGAAATGGACCTTTTGGCAACTGGAATAACACACCTACATGATGTACATTCCTCTTTGTAAAGACTGATGATATCAGCACCCTATAAGTATAGCAGGAGAAAGAAACCCACCCAGTAATGCAAATAGCGTGCTCTGCTAATGCGTCTCTCTCAAGTATCATAACATAGCTAGGTTGGGGTTTGAATCCTACAAATGCCATGTGCATTTTTGTCACACAGTTTGTCAATGTGTGGTGGGTGTTGCTTTTATTATTGTATGACATATAATTATAACAGTAATTTCAATGCACACATTCGGTATGTGTGTGCCACATAGAGATATGTACCTGTGACCTTCAATAGTTCCTATGTGTGAAGCCTGCCTCATGTGAGTACAGTCGTTACCTGTGCCAGCATGTCCTGCAGATTCCCAGACTGTACACCATACATGTATGTTGTTGACAATGCAGGCTACTGCAGTGATCTGTGTCCTAGGCCAACTGGATGACACACACTCATGAAAGCTGTGATATATTAATGTGGGTGAGGGTTCATGTCTGGAGTATATGTCACACATGTTATAACACAGCAAAGTCTGTGAGCAATGGACATCCAGTTTAGGTGTATGGCAACTGTTGCTGATATGCATAAAGACACCTTCTTGCTTATGCGAAACACCAAGGGACTGCACAATACCTTTGGAAATGTGAATATCACAGGATAGACAAGAAAAAACTTGTCCATATCTACACACCATTACCCATTCTACATGATGGGTGCTGCCACCTACATGGTACTACTGGAATACTATGTTAAGTACATGCTGATGACAAAGTTACAGTTGCGTTACAGTAATAGAGCATGGCTTGGACAACAGGCATCCATCTGTATGATACCCATGTGGTGGTCATGTGTGTCATGTGCAGAATGCATTGTAGGCCACTGTATACATTTCCAGTCATGGATTAACATACCGCTAGTGTGTTGGCATGTACGTGAGACTGCTATATGCCAAACAGCATTCTTCACAGGGATGTGCGTGGCTCAGTAAGAATGGCTACTGGTATAGTATAGTACTGCAGGGATATCACTGACACTGGGTTTCCTACATCTGTGTATCAGTTGAGGATACATCATGTAATAGGTTCATAGGTTCATACTAGGCTATCTGCCCTAGGGCAGTTATAAGCCTAGCCAGACTGTGTTTGTCTTTTGCCACCCATGTTAAATGAATTTTGATAT
>NC_056735.1:1680787826-1680789569 GCF_019279795.1 Protopterus annectens | reverse complement strand
GTCATGGGAGGTACATACCATGTAGGACATTGTGAGGTGTAGAGGGGTACAGTGACCTAAATTTCCCTAGCTGACACACCATTTGTGATGACACGTACCATGTACAGGGATTACAAGACTAGTGTGCCACTGTGAATATCAAAGGGGAGGCTATTGTACACTTGTTTCCCATGTTTAAACTATTCCAGGCTCCACAAAGTCTGCTCTTCACTTTTTCCCTTAGAACTGTTCAAACTCTCAAAGTAATCACTCTATTCTCTTTCTAAAGCCCTGCACTTGCTCAGCTCTTATAAGGAAACACTAACTAACTAAAGCACTACACCCTCCTTGACTTCTCATAAGTATTAGACTCCCAATTGGTCCTTCCTGATCAAGTGAAAAATCAGTTCCCTTCACTAATCTGATCAGTAAAAAAAAAAACAGTTCCCTATACTAATCTGGTATGTCCAAAGGTCAGTTTCAAGGTTACTCTCAGTCCGCTGGTGAATCTGGAATTTTGAGGCAATGTTACAATTGCCTTATGTACCTGAACAACCCTCTCCTCCTTCCAACAAACTCTAATACATGTGAGAGATGCAGTTACACAGCCAAACTGGAGGCAGAGCTCTCTCAACCCAAGACTGGCACAGTCAGTCAGGAGGAAAAGGTAACCACCCACACCACAAATCCAGTCTCACACAGACCTATTGCATTTGCATACCCAACACATAAACACACAAAAATGTACTCAGAGGCTCTAAATAAAAATCTGCCTAAACAGCAAAGACCTCCTAAGCAGATATCCAAGCAACAGCCACCCTTCAACAATACCCACATATCACATATCTCACAAAATCAGTGTGCCTCACAGTCACAGCCCATAAGGCCAAACAACACACCAAATACACTTGTTATAGGGGACTCTATTGTCCGGCACACTGACGTCCCACTCACCAGACTGAACAAGGAGAAGGTCACTGTAAGCTGCCTGTCGGGTGCCAGGATCCGCCACATAACGCAAGCACTCAGGTCACTCCAAAGCAAGTACAAGTATGACTCTGTCATTGTCCATGCTGGTGTGAATGACCTGAGATGTACCTCCCTGGGCTACATGAAAAGAGACATAGAGGAGCTCTCTGACCATGTAGCCCAGGCTGGTATGTCCCTGATCTTGAGTAGCATCTTGCCCTCACCAAGAATGATGCCACAGTATAAAGACAAAATGATCAGTTTCAACAATTGGCTAAAGTATTGGTGTCATTCACAGGGGATCCAGTGTTTGTCAGCCTGGGATGACATGCTCGACAAGCCACATTGCTTCGCTAGGGACGGCTTGCACCTGTCACCATTAGGCTTTCGTATACTGGCCAAGGCTCTTGACACCCCCATAGTGCCTTTTTTAGGCAAGGCTCAAAGGACAAACCCACCTCCATAGACAACCCAAAGATAAAAAAACTAAAGGTAATGCTACTCAATGCCAGAAGTCTAAACCTCAAGATGCACTCGAGACTCTCCTCAGTATGGAGAAAATCGATGTCTGTGCAGTAACAGAAACCTGATTCAAGGCTCCTGAGAGCACCCCAGCACTACCAGGTTATAACTCATACCATGCTTTTCGGCCCCAAAACTCGGACCGAAGCACAAAAGGAGGGGGAGTATCTATATTCATCAAAGATACCTACACCTCCAGGTTAGTGGCACTGCACGAAGCATCGGAAACCATCCATGTGCAACTAACAGCGGGCAAAACTGCTTTTCAGTTTG